>NC_059081.1:22670876-22770876 GCF_020497125.1 Mauremys mutica | reverse complement strand
ATTGCTTCTTGGCCTGCAGCTATTACTGAAACGTCCATGGTTTCACTTTTTCTTTTATGATGAATGAAAACTTTAATATTCTTCTTGTTTTGATATCTTACACAACATTTAAGAACTGAAAAATTATCAAGTAAATCACATACTAGAAACATTTTCCTTTAGTAAAAAAAATATAGTTGTAGACTTTGAACACTTTGAAATTTTTGTTAATGTTTAAAATGCATATTATTTTTAAAAAATGAAGTTACAATTGTTTAAAGCTATTAATACCTTGCTAAGTATTTGAGAGGAAATGTGTATCTTGGTCCTTCTAAGGCCAAGAACAGATTTAAAACAAAACTTTCTTTCTTTTCCCCCCAAAACTTAGCAGGACAAAAAGAAACAATTCTTTCTGAACCAGGTTAGGCAAATGTAATAAAATAAAAACAAAATGTGCAGAAATACGTCAAAATGCATTTGTTTTGTCATTATAAATTTGAAAAAGTGATTGTTGACAAGACGAGGAAATAAGCTGAATTTAAAAATAAAGCCCTTCTTTGGTCAGCATGTTGGATATATTCTGACTTTCATAAAATAAACATATTTTTAAAAGTGCTTTGAATTTCACTGTGTAATTTCTGGCCAACAGAAATTACAGTTGTATCTTCAAAGTTTATTATATGTCAGATCAGTGGTCATTATGCAAAAGGAATAAGTTAAATACTCAGTACTTTAACCTGTTCAGCTATCAAAATGCAAATATAAACTTGATAATTTCTCTTTAGATTTGCTATTTGATAACTTTCTGACATTCTTTTGGAATAATAAAATATTTAGGTTTGATATTATGGAAGGTTATTTAAATTATTCCTCAAGAAAACAACAGTATAAACCACTAAATGCTTTGGCAAAAGGTTCTTGACCTTTTATTTATTAAAAAAATACAAATTTTGTGTCCTGAATCATATGATCTGAATCATGTGTATAAAATGAAGATGTCCCAACATGTTGGCACTTTTCGTAGACAATGTTTAAGTGTAACATTTGAATTCCTATAGTTTAAGAACAAAACACTTTATGCCAGGTAATTGTTATTGCATGAATATCCTTGTTTTTCTGAAGCATTATTAAGAAAAGCTGTCCATACTTCACCATGTTGTTACATGTGTCTGTCTGCTGATTATAAAATGTGTTAAACAGTATTTAAAAAACAAAAAAATGCAGAGCCGCGCTTTGATTTATTCAGCGAACAAAACATATGCTCGCTGTTCTGTTCTATGTAATTCATATGATCAATAAAATTATCTTTTAAAAAGAGCAACTTTGGCAGTTAGAAGGATTATACTGTTGAACAGGGAAAATGATTTACTTCTGCTTTATGCAGTCAACTTCAATGCTGTTGGACCAAAAGATGTTTTTTTGGCTCCATGATGTATTTTTAATGTATTTGTTTATCATTTTTAATCTTTAGGATAGAAGCTGTATATTGTGGTTGTTATCCACTATGTCCTAACGCTTTGGTGTATCCAGAAATATTTCCAGGTAGCTGCTTTGATGCACATTCTTTTTGTTGAAATTTAATACATGATTCATGTAAAGTTTGAGAATAAACTTAAGCAAAAGCAATTGTTTATTTGGCAAGCCAACATGTTAGTGTTAAGGAAAATTTTATGTGTTTTAATACATTAGACTAAGTTTATATTTACCATCTGTTCTTTCAAGATAACACAAAAGCAAGTTTTGAAATAGCATTCTTCATTGTTAGCATACACAACCCATAATGATACATTTTTATAAAAAGGTCAGTGCTGCTGCAATGGCTTGCAGATTTTTTTAATGATATACAGAGAGAAAAATAGAGGTCTGAAAATCACACCAAATTATTTAAACATTTAATACTTAATAATATACAACTGTGGTACAGGATACATACTAATATAGTACCAGTTCTTTGAAAAATCTCATCACTAAATGTATCACATATGCATTGTGTTACATTAGAATAATGTATTTTAATCACCCAAAGGAGATGTCTAAACAGCACAACTACACAGTCTTATTTAGCATTAAACATCCTTGTGAGCTGAGGTAACCTTATAAAATCATGCTTAAATAATGTAAAACACGAGGCGGCACAGAGCAATATGCATTTTTAATTAGTAAAGTGACTAATATCGAGTGTGTGCTTTGAGGTTTTTGTTTCATTAAAAATGTATCTGTTTTTCCTGCAGCTGAATATCTGTATTCTACACCTGAACAGCTTTTTAAAAGGCTTCAGAATTTCTGCAAGAGACCAGATATTGTAAGGAAACATCTCTACAAGGTAGTTGTTAAGAATAGTTTTACAAGATATAATGCCATATTGAAGTACAAAGAAAAAAACTTAAAAAAACAACAACATTTAATTAACATACTAATGTTTAAAGGAAACATGCTAGGGAGGGATATTAGTTATTACACTAACAAGGATTAATTAAACTAGATGCCAGTTGTATTAACCTAGGTCTTATGACTACATATACTTAATGCATGCTACATGCTTTTTTTTAAATTTATTGTTTTCTAAAATGACTGTCCTTTACATTTGGACCCAAGAGGCTTATAAAAATGAACCTGGATTAATGTAACTCATTAGTTTAAAAGGAAAGTAAAAGAAAGATCCAACAATTACACTAATGAGGATAAACCTACCTTCCTATCATAATTTAATCTGCAGTCCTCTAGAAGTTGAGGTGAATGACATCAGGTAAGTTCTTTTTGCGCCTTTTGGAACTATTTGGCAATTATTGTGAATATGTAACTCTTTGCACTAAAAGTTTAAATGAAGTAAAAGTTAACTCTTAATGTGCTTATAATTTCTTATCTGAAGAATTTAGAAGAAAGTTTACTGAAAGCATCGTTTACTAATATTTATCCCACCATTATTCTTTGCAATGATTTCTTTAAAGAAATAAAAGTTTAAATTATTGGAATGACCAATAAAATTCTGATCCATTAGTCTCTGCTAAACTTGCGTTCAGATTTTTAAGATGCATTTGTACGCCATGGTAGTAATTAAACTTTTCTTTAGTTATGTGTTTGTAGATAGTGTACTGATTTTTACATTATTTCACTAATAACTTATTATCACATGGTGATGTTTTGATAACATAGCTATTATTTTTACATGTGCTAATGTGAAAATTTACAACACTGAGTGCTAAATTAGGGCTCTTACAAGCCTCAGGTGCCCTAGGGACCGGGGCAAGGCACCTTAAAAGAGTGTGATAAAGGTATAACAAGTAGCATTTTAAAAAGCATCTAGGTCACTTAGGAGCCTGATACCTATTGAAAGTCAATGGGACTTAGGCTCTTAAATCACATAAGCACTTTTAAAAGTTTCCCCAACATCTTTAGAGGTCTGGAGGAGCATGGATAGAGGTGCCCCTTGTGATACCTGTAGCCACCCCAGCATGCGGGTAGTGGACTTGCCAAGTAAACCTCTCCTAACCTGGGCCACTAATACTACCAGCAGCACTCATCCTCCTATCCCCATTCTCCTTGCACTGTGAACCAGAAAATGCCTGGCCTCTCAATGCATGCATCACCTGCCCCCTCTCCTTTAGCATACCCATGCAGAAGGAGGTATAATTTAGTCCTAAATGTATGTTTGACTTATTTTGTGACCTAAAAATAGTCATTTACATAATGATACATCAAAAGAAGATGTTGTTTCTGCAGGAAACAGTTAAACTTCAAGTAAAAAAGGAGAGAACCAAAAATGCAATTTAACACCCAATTTCAAGCTCATTATCTTTCATTGTCTATTAACTTGGCAATGGTTCAGAAGGTAGCTCATAATAGTTTAAAATGCTGACTGAACACTTCCAGTATTCAGCATTACTTCTTGAGTCAGTACTATACATGGAGACTTCAAAGAGAAAACCGTTCTTAAACGTTTACCCTGACATTTCCCAATTTTTGCGTTCAGTTAGCAGTTTTCTTTCACATGGATCTACCTTATGCGTATGGATCCCTAGCTCCTGCATAAAGGGAATGCTAGGATGCTGAAAATGGAAATAGTGGCAGAACAAACATTGATACTAAAAGAGTATGATATCAAAGTATGGCACAGAAAGGAATGTGTACACAGCCCCATAAGCAAAATGCTTCATTTGCGTCCAGTGCCTCCTTTTGAAAAAACACTCCTTGGTGAATGAGTTATAAGTAAAGTGCCACCACAGAAATGGAGCAGTTTATCACATCACTTCAAGTTGCACATTATTAACCCTGCAACTGAGTGTTTGCAAGTTTTAAGTATTTGTAGTACACCTCTACCTCGATATAATGCGACCCGATATAACACGAATTTGGATATAATGCAGTAAAGCAGTGCTCCGGGGGGTGGAGGGGGCTGCACACTCCGGTGGATCAAAGCAAGTTCGATATAATGCGGTTTCACCTATAATGCGGTAAGATTTTTTGGCTCCCGAGGACAGCGTTATATCGAGGTAGAGGTGTAGTTTTTTAAACAAGTAGCACTGGAAGGACTGGGAACAAATCATTTTAGAATTACAAAACCAGAGCTTGAGCCAACACCCGTGACAGTCAGTAAAAAGTTTCCCTTTGACTTTAATAGGCTTTGTATCAGGCCTTGAGAATGTGAATACACATAGACACAAATATACAAGAATTGTTTATTTTGCAAATAAACTACCATTAAAAGGTTCTGAAAGAATGTCCACTTAGAAATGTGTTGTAAATGAAATACTTCTTCAGACAGTTGAAACTAGCAGTAAACAATACCTCAGCGGTGAACTCATCTGGGTCATACACAAGCTTATACACCGATATTACTTGCTTTACACTTAGGAGTCCATATACAGTATGTACAGTAGTGATACAGGGAAAGTGGGAAAAGAGATCTGATATGGCAACTTGCTCCTTTTTTCTTCTTTCATAACCTTTTCTGGCATGCTCCATTACTAAAAGTTCAAAATACAGCTGTGTGTTCCTACAAAGAGACAGAAAAACTCTATAAAAGCAAAAAAGAATATTTTTCCTTTACATTTTAGACATTCTGTCTCATAAGTCTTGAAATAGAAATAAGCCTTTGCTTACATTTTCTGCTTATTTTTGTTGCCGTTGTATTAAGAGTATCAAAAGTAGTCAAATACATTGCTGCATTATTATGTCGATTATGTGCAGTGCTTGTGCCAACTGATAAAGTTAGAGGCAAAGGAAGATAGAATGATACTTGTTACAAAAAAGGCAATCAACTTAAAAAATGTAGGACACCAAAGGCTGCGTTGTGAATAAGTCTTGGGTGCACTGTGAAGTATAAAGTGAAGCCAAGTACCTCTGAATGCCCAAGTAAAGCTGATATTTACCAGAACACAAGGCCTGGAGTGTCACTGTTTTTGTTAATGGAAGTTCAAACAAGCAATCCCCCCCGCCCTCCAATCCCATGAAAGTGAACAAGCTAACACAATAGACTGTAACAGTGAACTGTACATTACATACATACATATTTATAGTATTTTTAAAACATACATAAGTGTAAGTACCTAATAAGGACTTTTCATGGTACACACTGTTTACCTTTTATACTTTAATGGCACTGAAAACTCATTTCAACTTGAATGCTCCATCCCACAATTGATTAACAGATGAAGAGGGGATAGTTGTGTCAAAAAATAATGGATCAATTATTTGCTCTGTTCTAGTTTTATTTAGCTAAAAGTTAGTCTTTGTTTTTGTGTATTCTAAGCCAGTACACTCACAGTCAGAACTAAACAAATAACAATGGTGCATCAGCTCCCAATGCCAGCTTAATAAGCCCAGCTAGGCTTTCTATCAACTTCAGCTCATACAGGCAAATTCATTCATATATCAGTTTAACTGAGAGCAGAATTTGGACCATTTTCTGATACTACTATTATTATTTCTGTAACACCACAAGAGTACGTTACATGCATATGAAAAGACATATTACCTGATTTTTATCTCATTTACACCAGTTTAAATCAGGAGTACCTCCACTGAAGTCAGTGGCATTACACTGGTGTGAAACCAGTTTAAGTAAGTAAGATCCCAGTCAGGCCTATTTCCCCTGCCCTGAGTAATTTACAGTCTAAGGGCCCAATCATGCTATTTAGTAGAACTAATCGGAAAAAAAATCTGATTAATCATTTTTAGTCAGGATTTGCCAATTAATTGAAAATGGACTGGTTTTTGGAAATCGTTTGATTTTGACAAATTTCTGATGGACCACAGAACCTCAGAGCTTGCGAGCTTGCACTTTCAGGGTTCCCAGGCTCCCAGTTCCCTTTCAACCTCCATGCAGGCTACCAAGAACACAGGGCTTCCTGGGCTTCCGGGCCCATCGGCTCTGGCAGCCCAATAGCCTGGCTGATATGGAGCTGGAGACTGTACAAGCCCTGGAAGCTGCCGACTAGAAACTGGCATGACATGATTCTTGACAGTTTTACTGCTACCCAGTGGCGACACTGGTCAGTCTCTTGTTAACTTGACACCAAGAGTCTGTTCAGCTTTAACACTGCTATTCAGTAATGGGCAGCAGTTAAACTGACAAGAATCATATCAGTCAGCAGCTGCCAGGGCTTCCAGGGTCCCTACCTGTGCTGCAGCTTGCTAGGCAGACAGCCAGGGATCATTATGAGCATACACCTCTTCCCCAATATAACGCTGTCCTCAGGAGCCAAAAAATCTTACCGTGTTATAGGTGAAACCACGTTATATCGAACTTGCTTTGATCCGCCAGAGCGTGCAGCCCTGCGCCCCTCCCCCCCGGAGCACTGCTTTACCGCGTTATATCCAAATTCATGTCATATTGGGGTAGAGGTGTATATTGTTTCTAGAATGAAATATTTCATTATTTCAGTTCCGTGATAATTTCTGAGGTTTTTTCTTTGTCCCAATTTAAGGCAGAAAAAATAGTTGAAATCTCAAAAATTTTCCTGGGTTGGGAAAACCATTTCCCATCCAGCTCTCCTAATTAGGCATAGCTAGGTGTTGCAGGCTGAGCGGGCTTAGAGGGAGTGCCAGGAGGCATTCTGAGTTCCTTGGTGCGTTCCCAATCTCACGTCTCTATGACATTCATTATTTTTATATATATATATATCATGTCCCCTCTTATTTGTCTCCTTTCTAAAGTAAATAATGCCAATCTTTTCAATCCTTTTTGAAATGGGATGACCAGTATTACACTCAGTATTCCAGATGAAACCATGTCATCAGTTAATATAATGGCATTACAACATGTTCTGTATTATTTTCCATACCATTCTTTATGCATCCAAATATCTTGTTTGCTTTTTTGACCATAGCTGAACATTCAGAGGTCTTCAGTGGACTGTCCGCAGTGTTCACCACATCCTTTTTCCTGAGCTGATAAAGTTAATTTAGAACCCTGTGAGGTGGATGTGTAATTCTATCTCATGTGCACTATTTTGCATTTATCAGTAATGAACTTCATCTACCATCATGTTGTCCATTCACCTAGCCTGGTTAAATCCCTCTGTAGTTTCTCATAGTCTTCTAATTAATTTTGTGTCATCTGCAAATTTTGCTACCTCACTACTCACCACGTTCACAAGATTAATAAAGAAATAATAAGTGTTAAATAACATCAGACGTAATATGGAACTTTGAGAAAACCCAGTGCTATCCTTTGCTGTGACAAAAATTGACCTTTTGTCACCTGTCTCATAGCCATTTTTTGATTCATGACCACACTTTGCCTCTGACCCCATGATTACTTAGTTTCTTCAGTAACTTTTTGTGAGCAGCTTTGTCAAAGTCTAAGGGTATGTCTACACTTACCTCCAGAGCGATCGATCCAGCAGGGGTTGATTTATCGTGTCTAGTGAAGACGTGATAAATCGACCACTGAGCTCTCTCCCGTTGACTCTGGTACTCCACCAGTGCGAGAGGCGCAGGCAGAGTCGACAGGGAAGCATCAGCAGTCGACTTACCACAGTGAAGACACTTCAATAAGTAGATCTAAGTACATCAACTTCAGTTATATTATTCATGTAGCTGAAGTTGCATAACTTAGATCTTTCCCCCTGGCCCCCCTTCACTGTAGACCAGGCCTAAGTAAATTATATCTACTTGGTTCTCCATTTTCCATTACTTTAATGTCACATTCAAAGAATTCTAATAGATTGGTGAGAGAAGATTTGTCTTTAGTTTCTCAGTTACTTAGATGTTCCATTGCATTCCTTGTTAGAAATATACAAACAAGCAAGGAAAGAGAGTCACACAAAGTCATGTCATTTGGATTGTTTAGGATAGACAGGCTAGTTTTTGATTCCAGGTGGTTTTATTTATTACCTGTGATTTGTTATTCTGATTTTAAAGTATTTTATATTATAACAATAGCAGGGAACAGATGATGCATCAGCCTGCACCCTAAAATTGATTTTTAAAATATGGAGAAAAGAAGGAAATGTTAAAATTAATGAGCAAAGAATTACAAGCCAGGCTGGTTTGTACAATGAAAGATGTCTGGTGTGCTTCTCAGATGGCTTAGGGCAGTTAGCTTCATGCCGTAAAAGCAGCCAAGTCACAGACCCAGTATTTGAACATTTGTTTCCAAAGGCATTTGGTGTATTTGAATGTTGAGTTCCAAAGGTAATTACTGCATTGGTCAAGTTTGTCCTCTTAGATTCTTCTCGACCTAATTGTTACTTAAAAAAAGAGGACAAGGTGGTTTACAGGGTTTGAACTGAGCCAGTTCAAAGTGGTTTAGTGAACTGCTGTTTTCTTGAATGTTGGCATATTGTGCTCCCAATGTCAGCTTTCCTATTAAATAAACTTTAGTTCTTATGGTTGCAAAGATAATCTTAAAAATGTTAATGGAGCAAAAAACTGATGCAGTGCTGTCTACCTGAATCTGCAGATATCCTGAAGTGATAGGTCTGAGAATAGGGTGAACTGGCCCTCTTAATTTGAATGAAATGTTAACTCTGAAGTCTAATGATGATTTTTAAAATGGCAATGTTAATTATTTCATTGTTGATAAAATCATGCAAGAAAGAAGAGGGTCCATTGTGTTATGGGAAATTACTCTTCTGCTAGTGAAATCTTGTTTTCATGCCTCCAGTGGGAAGAGCTTGTTTTGTGGGTGGAGCTTGGAAATGTCCCAATTTTAGGAACTTTTGGTTGATTCATATTCCACTCCTTTGAATAACAACCAGTGAGAGCCTTTGCAGTTTTATATATACAAACAAACAAAAACCACACAAATATTCAGTTGTGTAATGGTACTGGCGTATCAGAACACCATAAAACCCAAACACACTTCCACCAATATACACACAGTGGAGAAGGATATTATAATTTATTTGTATCCTGCAGCAGGTTGTTATGAAATAAAGGCCAAAAAATCAGGACTAGTATCCACATTACTGCTACTCAATCCTGGCAATTTTACTTCAAAAATATTTAAATTGAGTTTAGTACATGTGAAAAATGATAGATTAAAAATACTGGAGACTGAAGTCTTCCATCCACAGAACTGATAGCAACACAACACACAATAAACTTCCATATAATGCCCCTGCCATGGTCTGCCCTGTCTAAAGGTGGGAGAGAGAGTCTGGTCTTCCTGCCCATTCAGTCCTTGGCAGCACCTCTGCTGAGACTGCCAACCACACTTACAGTTGTTTGTTGGCATGAATACTTGTCTAATAGCAAATAAACGGAGACTGCCAAATAATTTCCTGTAGATCATTTTAAAAAAAAATCAGTAACTGAGTCACTACTGACCTGGATCAGATTTGAACCAGTGGCTTAGGTGAAGAGCAGGCCATCATATCCCTTTCTTAGTCTTCTGGACTTTCCAGCCCCTGCTGTTTACATTATTTAATAGAAAGTTAATGTTAAAAATAAGCATATTTGTAAACCAAATTCTGCTAAAACTCATGATTGCACCATTCTTAAAACAAACTGCACAGTTCCTACTTTTGGTAGAGTGATGCTTCACCCATGACTGTCCCTTTAAAAGTGAAGTTTGTTTCTGGGGAGAGGAAATGAAATCATCACTTAAGCATCTTCTGGTTTTGTTCCGATTTAAAAACTTCTCAGTCAGACATAAAGCCTCATAAGCGCAGCAATGTGCTGATATCAGGCGAAGTGTTTGCAGCAAACAGCACTTGTTTACAAAATTGTTCCATCCTGAGATTGGGAGTCTAATACTTTGATCCAATCAGAGGGCAGGATTTTCTGACCCTGGTTTACAGTAGTATTTATACTATCTGCACTACTTCAGAATCTACCTCTGAAGACATGAAATAGTTATATATTAATCAAGCATTTATGTTGTTTTGTTCACACTAAGGATAGCTCTTTTGTGTTTTAGCAGCTCATGTTCCTTCATTTGAATCCTTTTCTTTTTCTCATAGGGTGAGATGGATCAGTTTTCTTGGGCAGCACTACGTGGTAAATTCAGGTCTCTGCTCACAACAGAACCTAGGGAAGATTTGTGACAGATGGGGCTAAGTCACAAACTTGCAGCCTAAGGCAGAATCTGTAGAACTTTCCAGAGTGTGCCCATATTTACCTGATCAGAGAGAAAAGAAAATCTGCAGAGGAAGCTGAGCCTGGCTGCTTGTCATAGCTGACACAGAGCCATCTGCCACAAACCTGTGGCGGCTTCAGATCTCCAATCCCTGCCACCACCCCAACTCAAATTAAATACAGATTCCTAGAGACGTTATGATGGTTACACATGTCCTCGGCATCACATGCAGGAGACTGTTCAAAAAAAATATGTGGCCTGTTGTATAACCGCACTCATGTATCCCATATGTGGTGCCACATTGAATTTCCGGTTGAATCTGTTTTTATCCTTTGTACTGGATGACATGGTGCCTGAATTCTTTCTTTTTGCCGACATGATGGCAGCCAAACTGCAGCTTCAAACGCTCACACTTGGCTGGGTTTCTACCTAGGTTGCCAGGTTATCATTGGAGCCTTATTGTGTCCTCAAAGGGCCACAGGGCCTGAAAGGAGGATCAGAGTGCTACTGGACTAATTGGGCAGCCATCTACGAATTGTTTGTAGGCAAAGCACTTTTCTTTTTGCAAATTAATGACTCTCTGGCACAAGGTTTTTAAGTGAAGGTATTAATAAGGGGTCTGGCAGGTATTCCCATGATTCACAGTTACATTTGCATTTAATTAATCTTAAAGAAAGCTGCAAGATAAACAGCTGTAATTCAAACTAGCATGGGAAATATGTTACATGGTGCCATCTATCCGATAAAATGAAAGCTGAGACACTTGTTTTATTTCTCTCAAGGATGGAGAACAAACAGATAACAGTCAAAATACTTCCAATAAAAAACAGTAGTTTTTATGTAACTGTAGTTCATCAAAAATCTTTGCATTCAGTTACAAATATAATCTTTTAAAGATAAATCACTTATGATTCTAAGCATTAGGCTGCTGTATTTGTTGATGTAAAATGTTTTGAAGATTTAGATTGTACAATAAATTTTTAATAAAGTGCCCACTGCATTTTTTAATTAGCATATCTCATTCATGTATAAGTGTGTACATCCATCTGTATGCTTATCACTGTGCATATCCTTGTGACAGAGTCAATGAATACAATTGTGTCTTTATCTGATGAATTTAGAATCTGTTTTGCAAATGATAATAAAATGTTATAACAACTCCAAGATTTTCAACTGTGTTCTGGGAAGAAGCAAGAGGTAAACAGGAATTCTCTCGGTAAGTCATTATGGTTTAAACTCTGCTAACACTGCCGTCTTTTAATTGACAAATAAGCTTTCAGCTTCCCTAGTTTGGGGCAAGATAGCGTCTCTTTCCCCACCTCCAAAAAAGCCTCTATCACCTGAATACTAATTGAGTTTTCTTCTTTAGGTTTGTCAGTGTTTCCCCAAATTCCACAATACACCCCAGTTCCTGCCATTCAGAGACGAATGTACTGAGTAATATGTTTCTTTCTTAAACATTCTGTTATCCATACTTGTGAACTCTGAACTTACAATTCAGAAGTGATAGTTAATCTATTTTGTTATACCATCAAGCAGTGTAGTGGTCTCAGATTTTACAGTGCGAGAGATACTGTACGCATACCAGTATTCCATGATTGCTTTTTGTTGATCAGGGAAATTATTACATGACATTCTGATGGGTCACTTGTAAACATTGTGATGTTTTACTGATACTGAAGAAATGTAATATTACAATAATCATCTGTGCATTTATGTTTGCTTCTCCCTATTGGTACATACACTAAAATTACTGCATACTTCTGCTTTAAACTGACCGCTAGAAATTTAATGCAACAGTTAAAGCTGTCATTTCATCCTGACAGTCTGTCTAGTTGTTGCTGCACATAAGTAACAATACCACTTTGCACTTTGTATAGTACTTCTCATCTGAGTATCTCTGCAAATACTAAATATCACAACATCCATGTGGAGGCAAATAAGTATTTTTAGATGGGGAAATTGAGGCATGGTGTGGTTAAATAGCTTAAAATATCAATGTCAGAACCATCAAAGGGACCTAGGAGTCCTGATTTCCTGCTCAAGCCCATAGGCAACAATCCCCTCACACATTGTTCTGACACCCCTGCTATCCCAAGACATGATATTGTGAGTTAAGAACATTGAACCTTATCCAAAAGCCCATTAAAGGCAATGGAAAGACTCCTATTGATTTCAGTGAGCTTTGGATCAAGTCCAAAGAGAGAAGCAGGCCTTAACTATGGGGTTTTTTTTATTACTTTTTTGGTTTCATCGCTGTTAGTTTAATGTAATCTTTTGTATGTGAATTACAGTTGATTTTTTTATAAATGTGTCTTTGAGAAGTTAATTGATTCTCCACTACTGATGAAGAGTCACCGAAACCTCAGGGAGGGATAGAAGATTATCTTTCTAACTGTTCAGATATGTATATACCCCCAATGCTGTAGTAATGGAACACATGGAGGCACTTTCATGTAGACGTTTTCTAGATTAGGAAAGTGGTCACGTTTAGGTCAGGCTTAACTAGATGAGCCTGACCTGAACTCAACCTTTTTCCAAGTCTAGTCAAAACTTTAGATGGTGTAACAATTTCCCTAGAACCGGTAAGGTTCTTCTTTTGAAAGAAAGTGGAAGTCCCTATTACTTTTTGAGGCTCTTAGAAATGTTGGACAGGAAGGGACCTCAAGAGCTCATCAATTCCAGCCCCTGCACTGAGTCAGGATCAAGTAAGCCTAAACCACTCTGATAGGTGTTTGTCCAACTTGTTCTTAAAAACCTCCAATGATAAGGATTCCACAACCTCCCTTGGAAACCTGTGCCAGAGCTTAACTACCCTAATAGTTAGAAAGCTTTTCCTAATATCTAACCTAAACCTCCCTTGCTGCAAATTAAGCCCGTTACTTCTTGTCCTACCTTCAGTCGACACAGAGACTAATTGATTTCTGCCCTCTTTATAATAACCCTTAATATATTTGAAGATGTTGTCAGCTCCCCCCTCAGTCTTCTTTTCTCAAGACTAAGCATGCCCAGATTTTTTAACCTCATAGATTAGGTTTTCTAAACCTTTTATCATTTTTGTTGCTGTCTTCTGAAATCTCTCCAATTTGTTCACCTTTCCTCAAGCATGGCGCCCAGAATTGGACACAGCACTCGAGCTGAGGCCTCACCAGTTCCAAGTAGAGAAAGACAATTACCTCCCATGTCTTACATACAACACTCCTGTTAATAAATCCAGAATATTAGCCTTTTTTGCAGCTGCAGCGCATTGTAGAATCAGATAAAATTTTTGATCCACTATAACCCCCAGATCCTTTTCAGCTGTACTATGACCTAGCCAGTTATTGCTCATTTTGTAGCTGTTCATTGGATTTTTCCTTCCTAAGTGCATGTCAATACACAACTTGAAATGCTTAGTTTGTGGATAGAATGTACCCAGAAAGTTTGTATGTCAGCAGATAATTAGAGAGTGTTTGTCGATCTGCACATGCTCATTTATTCTTCATACTAGTAGGATTTAGTATTTTTAAAGTCAAAGAGAACCTGTTATGGACTAATATCCTGATTCCCGTCCTAAGAGGAAAGACTTATCTACCCCCTATAAGGGTTCGAATTGCACCCACTTATGTCTGCAGAGAAAACTTTTGTAAATAAAGGATTCACTCCCTAGACACCAAGAAGAGCTGTGGGGGGAGAGACTTTCCTCCATGATTGCTTTAATTCATGGCTAGGTTCATAGGAGGCCCACTGATGGAAGATGCCTGAGAAATGTTTTGTATAATCAGCATATCACCTAAGTGGACTAAGCCAACCCCCTTCCTGGTTAGCACCGCCAGTGTTCTCAGCTATTCTAACCTGTGTCAGGCTTCCCGGCTCAGCAGGTGGTATAAGGTTTGTGAGAGTGCTCTTCCCCTCAATCTCCAAAGAAGAGGATTTCCACCACAAGAGGCCTGCAGCCTGGGTGCTGCTATAGTGTGAAACAATCACAAAGTGTGTGTTTGCCGGCATTTTTAGTAGTTTCTCAGAACCAAGGAAGAACCAGTCATTCTGCACAAATTCTTCTAAAGCTTTTACTTTAAAAATGTTCTAGATACAAAATTTGGTTTTCAGTGCTGTAGTCCATACTCATATGAATAGCCTATATTTACTGGGCTACTCATGCAAGTAAGAGCTGCAGGATCAGCCCTTGCCTTTGTTTATCTTGTATCTATTATTGTTTCATCTACATTGAAATAGGAACTGTGAGCTCTTTGATATAAATTGTTAGTTTCACTGCAGGTCTAGTAATTGCCCTTTTGATCTTTGATTAAATGCTTTTCTGTAATGTCTTACACCAGTGCCTCACCACAGATAGCTAGCTCTCTGCCATGTTCACTGTGATACGCTAGGGCTCTGAGCCCACGCTTCTTGCATGTCTGTTTAAGTTACTGCCTATTTTGAGTGTTCTGGGAATGCAGGTTTGTTCCATAAGGAAATTATTTTTCCTTCTCCTATAGAAGAAGAGAACAGCTCTGTCTACACAACGGAAATGTTTGCAAAATGTTCTGGCCCTTGCTAGCACCATTTCAGTCTCATGTTGGTATCATTGGGAGCCCTGGTATAGACATGCTGCCATGCATGTTTTATGCCCTGTGTCCTCTGACCTTGCACAAACTTGTGCTAAATCAGGATGCTGGATTTTTCTATATTGACACCAGTAGTCTGTGCATATAAAAGAACAGCATTAAATTAAAAGTCTGGAGCAAATTCTGCTTCTCCATTACACCTGTATAAATCTCCAATGGGTGTGCTCCAGAGTAACAGGACAGATTTTATCCCTCATTTATATTTTTAAAGGCAACAAATGTCCTTTGCTCAGATCAGTGCAAACATCAAAAGCAGCTTAAATCGGAAAAATTCAAGGGGAATACTACCCTGTAATAGGCTAAACTCATTTTTACTAAAATACTTTAAAAATGCTTCACCATGTTAAACTAGGCTTCATCTTGAAGTGAAATTTTGCCACAGGCGGATGAAGCTTTGCAAATAAGGTTTTATAATAGAAGCACTATCAGAACGTTAATTATAGGGTAATAAATAGCAATGCTATATTATCCTCTGATATTTCCTTACACTCCTAGTGAATATGCACAGCTGTTGTTGAAAACTGGTAATCCAGTACTATATAACCATATTACATCTTGCACTTACAACACACCCTTCATGTAAGCAGCATCATAGAGCACTTAACAGGGAGAAGAAGAGAAAGCTGCTTCTAAGTAGAAGCCTTAACTGAACAAATGAGCTTTGAATTTTAACATAAGAATCCCAGTCAAACCAGAATTCTTGATCTTGCCAGGAGAGGCATTCCAAAGGCAAGGAGCATGCCAAATACAAAGTCTTTGCTCCAGCATTATGGAGGCAGTACTTTAAAAACCAGCATCACTTAACGATCAATCAGGACTAGCCAGAGCAATAACATCACAACTGAAGGAGGCATAAAAGTTATACAAAGCGTTTGTAATATGGAGGAGGGAGTGGAATTTTAACAAGAAGAATTAAACTCTGGAAGAGCCCCTTTTCTTCTCGATGAGCTGGGCTGGCTGGAAGAAACCAGAGAGACTTCCAGGGCCAAAAGGATGTAAGTGGGAGGGTAGAGAAGGAAATCAGGGTTAAACGAGGCCAATATGATCTAAAAATAATAAAAAGCGAGCCCAGCCCCGCGGAAGTGCACGAGCCAGCTGCGCTGGCGGCCAGTCCCAGCGCGAAGGGGGGGATCCAGGCGGGAGTGGCTCCGCGCAGCGCTCGAGGCTGTCACGCGCAGCGCGTGCGGGAGCTGCGCTGCTTCGCGCCGGGGCCGGGGCTTGGCACCCAGACGAGGGGGTGCGCGCAAGAGCCCTCGCGAAGGCGGCGGGAGGGCGGGAAACGTGCATGTCAGGCAGCGAAGGGCGGCAGAGGCTGGGCCACGGGGGGCGGAGCCCGGCCCTGGGTTGCCCCTCGAACTAACCGGGCGTGGGGAGTCCCGCCTGGGAACCGCTCCTGGGCTGGGGGCGAGTCCCTCAGCCTCTGGGAGCCCCGCCAAGGAAGAGACGCGCGGGGAGACAAACGCGTAGGGCTGGGAAACGGCGGTCAGCGAACGAGCCCTAACGCGGGGCCAGGCGCTTGCCCGGGAGAGGGGCAGCCCCGCCGAGCCAGGCCTCAGTGGCCACCCGCGGGCCACCTCCCTGGGGTTTCCAGGGGCTAACAGGCGGCAGCGCCTCCAGCGAAACGGCAACAGCTGCCCAGGAGGGCGGGGGCGGGGGGTCTTTCCAAGTGTCAGAGCTCCCAGCAAAATGCTGCGGGGACGTGCGAGCCTGACACTGAACGGGAAGAACAAAGCGGGGGCGGCGGGCTGGGGGGAGGGGGGAGGTTGCAGCTGAGTTGCGAGCAAACCGAGCCCCGGCTCGTACGCGCTGCACCGCCCCCCACCTTCAGCCCAGCGTGCACCTGGAGCCAGGGCCGGAGCCGGAGCCCGGCCCCGGGGGGGCGGGCAGCGGCGAGGACGACGCACAAAAGGAGCCGCGTCGGCCGAGCGCTTCTTGGGAGCAGCCTCCCCCGACGGGTTCTCCCTTTATCGCTCGCAGCGCTGGTCTCTGGCTTTCGCGGCCGCTTGGCTGGTCACGCTGGGGCGCTAACGCTGCGATACTAGGCCAGGAAAATAGAAGCAGCAATAAAGCAAAAATCAAAAAAGAGGGAGGGGGGAGCTGGACTGGCGCTAATGAATCGCGTCGGTTTAAACCCTTAATTTAAAGCTCAAAACGCTCGGTGAGGAACGATGGGGGGTTATTTTAGAAGCAAAATATGCTCGAGTGGAGTATTAATAGTCCCCCCCCCACACACACACACACTCTTCTTCCTTCCAAGAGGTTCCCCAGGCCGCTGGGTACATCAGCAAACTGTCCTCCTCCATGCTGGAGCGTGCAGCTGCAGCTCGGCCGCGGGCACGCACCTACCCACACTCACTAGCGAATGGCTTTTACATCGACACACATGGAAAAGGAAGGAGAGCGGGGACTTTGCGACCGGTCTCTGTGCTCCCTTTTGCAGCGGCCGTCAGCTGACACATGGCAAACGCGGGACAGGGGCTGTTTGCCTGACTCTACGCTGTAATTAGGGCTCCCACACTCTCTGGCTAGCCCTTTGTGGCAAATGACAAATATTCCACAGCATCTCCCAAGCCTGCAATAAACACATTTCCACCAGCAAGGGAGGAGGTGCGGGGACTTCTGGAGCTTGCTTTCAGGGGGGTGTTGGGTTCTTTTTTTTGGGGGGGGGGGCATTTAAATCATGACCCGTGCAACTTTTAACCCTTTGATTATCCGAGGGAGAAGCAGAAAGAGGTGGAAGTAAATGAGGCTTCTGTTTCTCCCCAAAGTTTCCATTGCGATTCTCCACCCCCGCCCCCGCCCGAGTTATCTTCGCGGCTATCCTTAATTTCTAACCAACGTGTCATTTAAAAGCAAAGTTATTTGCTCTGCTAAGCCTGGGCTCTGCATGCGTTACTGCTGCTGACTTTCTCTCCTCTGTCCGGGGGGGGGAATCTCCCCCCTAAAAAGGAACAAGAGGAACCCGTGAAAGGGATGCGGCAAGCGAGCGGATTTGTTAGTTTCCCGGGAACACGGGCTCATGCTCTCCCGGCCCAGCTGCCAGGACCAGGGCTGGCTCTCCCAGCGCGCTCCGACAGCGCCGAGTCCCCGGCTCGCCCCGCGCGTTCTGGGCAGCGCAGATCCTGCTGCTGGCCCGGCCTGGGTGTCGCTTCTGATCAATCCCCCAGAGCAGGGGCGCGGGCGCGGGGGCTGTTAGGGGAAAGAGAGAAAAGACACCGCTGGTTTGGCGGGGGGAGCAGCAGTGAGGCGAGGGGGTAGCAGCTGAAGTCTTGTAGCAGTGCCGCTCTCCCGTACGGCTGCGGGCAGGCAGCCCTGCTCTAGTTAGTTATCGCTCTGTTTTATTAGGTCTTAAGCTCCCTCTTTTTGTCCTTCCTGGCTCTGCACCTCTCGGATCCCTGTGCTAGGAGGTTTGTGTGTCTTATCCTCCCCCCCCTTTTTGGCTGCAGCATTTTTGATGCAAATCCCCATCCCAGGCAAAGTGAGCCCAAGGAAGGTGTAATCCGTATTAACTATGCACGCACGAAAGGCTGCAGCTTTCCCTGCTGCAGAAACACTGAGGGCATAGGCAAGGAAAAATCTGACATTTAGTAACACTTCCTTCTCCTACCTAGCCCCAGAAGGGGACCCAAGGTGAGGATTTATGCATTGTCGGGTTTTAGGAGGGGCTGAGGTGCGATCCTCAGCGAAAACAACGCTTGCTTTGCTAGATTTTGTCGTTGATTTGATCGGAAACTTTGTTCCCTTAAAAAAACCCCACGTGCTGTAGAAAGAATGTTAACAACAGAAGATGTGTTGTTCTTTGGCAAATGCCTCGTTACTAGCTCAGAGGGAAACATTTACTAATATCTTTGTACACCATTTATAAATAAATGACCAACGAAGCCAACAATAATAGCAGCAAAAATCTCTGCTCCCCGGGATCGCTTTCCCCCCGGTGGTTAGTGGCGAGGCAGTGTTATGAAGTTTAGGTCCAGGCGTGGTTTGCATTTGACTTTCCCCTATGTGGTGGCCATGCTTGTGTCAGTCTGGTTTGCTGGCGTGCTGAAAGGCTAGCCAGTAACCCGTCAGAGCAGTGACTGCGTATTCGGAGTGAAATCCTGACCCTACTGAAGTCCGTGGGAGTTTTGCTGTTGACTTACATCGAGGCAGGTTCACACTGTATGTTTCAGAACTGTATATACACTCAGGCACGATGGATCTGTTGGCCTTTTTCCTTAGCCCAATACTGTATCATCCACATTTCCCAGGGCGTTAGCAAAGTGTGGGTTTCCTATGACAAGGTGTTGGTGTCTGCATAAAAAGGGAGAGTTGAAGTGGGAGGGATCATTGCAAAGGGCTTAACCTTTAGAGCTTTGAAGGCAAAACAAGGCAATTCATTGGAAAGACATGTCTGTAAACAATGATAATTAGCCTTTTTCAAAATCATAATACTGATTAAAATCTCTGATTAATTATTTATTCATCACAGAATCTCTTTGCAGACCTGGGAATACTGATTGAAAACTAAGTGCCTCCTAGATTTTGTATTGCAAGTGGGAAAGAAGCATAAAAAGGGGCTAAGAGGGGCATGAAAGAGGAATCTAAGCAAACAGAATTATTTCAAGATCTGATACTTTCTTCTTTTCCTGTCAGCAATACATCCCCCCGACATGCACAATTTTGCTATTATGAAAGTGTTTCTTGTTATAAGTGCAGGTGTTAGACTAAATTCAGTTGGTACTAAAATTGCAAACACACTTTCGCTCCTAGGAAAGCAATTGAAGAGGAACTTCTTTTAACTCCATAATAGCAGGTTAGGCAGTAAATGCACAGTGATGGTCAACTAGCCAATTATGGTATAAATATCCCTTGTTTACAGAGAGGTGTTAAATGAGCCTTTAGAGTACAAAGGATCAGACTGTCTAAGCTACAATTTGTGTTTCATCCCATTATGTTTCCCCTAAAAAGGCCTGTGCCACTGTAGGTAATGTGCACACTGAACATGCTATTCTCTGTTGATTTTAGTTTGCTTTATTTCAATGCACACTCTTGTTTACTTTTTAAAATTTAAATAAATGTCAGCATTGTATAATTTCCATGTTAACAAAGCGGTGAGCAAAATCCCTTCTATGTTTATAAAATATTATTGTTTAATTCACATAGTTTAGGAATTCCAAATGTTGAGAATAGGAAGGAGGCCAAATACCATCTGTTTATAGCTATGATGCATCGTCATATGTGTACTTTAAAAAAAAAAAAAAGCTTAGTCCACCATGCCACTATTTTCTTTGTTCAGAATATGGTGTGGAGTTAAAATCGCTGTCTACCATTTGCAAGATTCTCTGGAGTGGTTTAAATTTAAACAGGAAGGGAGGAGAAGTTACTCACTGGCTTTCTGTTTCTATCAAATTAATCAAATGGATTATCGCTCCAGCACAACCAGTGGCAATGCTAGTTGTGTCACTTTCACCCAGCCTTTAATATTCTTGAATTTTAATTTAGTCAGCTTTATAGATTCTGAAAAACAGCATGGGTAAGATTTTAAAAAGTGTTTAACGACTTTGGATACCTCATTTTTTGGGTGTCAAATTTCATAGAGTCATATTCAATGATTAAGGCCAGAAGGAACCATTATGATAATCTAGTTTGACCTTCTGCACAGGCCAAAGAATCTCACCCAGTAATTTCTGCATCAAGATCATAGCTTCTGCTTGTGCTATATCATGTCTTTTATAAAGATAAGCACTCTTGATTTAAAGACTTCAAGGGATGGAGAATCCACAATGGGTCTCTAGAAGTTGTTCTAGTGGATAACTACCCTGACTGTTTAAAAATTTGCTCCTCATTTCTAATCTGAATTTATTTTGCTTCAGCTTCCAACCATTGGATCTCATGCCTTTTTCCTGTTAGATTAAAGGACTGTCTACTATCCAGAAATTCAAGCTGCCTTGAAAGGCTCTGATTTTCTACAAGTGCTTGACTCCCACCCTCTGAAAGCCAGGCCCCTTCAGGATGGCTCAAGTTGGGCTCCCAAAATCACTAGTTACTTTTGAAATTTGAAGTACAATATGAAACAAAATATGCACTCATAAGGCAGGGGAAGTGTGCTAGTTAATAATTAAGTATGCTACCAATTATATTGCAAAAATACCTGTGAATATTAGTGGGTGTAGAACTCCAAGTTAAAACCCTGTTAATTGAATTGTCCGTAACTTGCATTCTAAATAAAAGGTAGTGTGTATACTTAACAACAAAGGGAGTATCCCTGAGTTAAGTAGATAAGAAGATTTTTTTTCCAAACCCCAATTAGTTAGTACGTCAAGCCTTATAGATGTCTTCGTACCTTTAAGAGCTGGAGAATCCCTAATAAATGTACTTAAACTTCCTAGTGAGGGCCAGTGTGGTGAATGCAGAGATTAGTGTTAGCATTATTGTGCTTTCTCAGTGCATCACAGCTGCACTTGATCCTGCTAGTGATAATGATGCTTGGAATTACTGAGGTGTCTGGATGTCACATATGGAGTCCTTTCCCCAAGGATGAGGAATAATAGCTGCACTCAGGTGGTATGGGGAGGGTAAGAACAGATTTGCAGTTGTGTCTGTGTCTGGTGCATGGTGACTCTCAGTTGTGCTGATTTATTAAATAGAAAGGTAGATTCAGAACCAGGGCTACATCTTCCTAGCTCCTGCAGCAGGGGCAGTTGTACTAGGTTTGTAAAGGGACAGATGTACAGGTTGGGGGGGGGGAATGTGGGGGGGGCACACTATAGTGCTGTTCCAGGATTGACGGAATACAGCATCAAACATTTTGTGGTCAAATTCTTAGTAATTTCCATAATACCACATTTCAGGAGACTGTACGCTGTGCTGAAATGCCTATAACTCTGTTGTTTGAACTTAGTTTCTACTGTTACATTTAAATTACAGCATCTTGAATTATTTAGCTACACCCAGTTTAAAAAGTTAAAGCTTCTTTTGCTACGGTGCAAAGTACTGTGCTGCTATTTCTTATAGCTGATCGTGAGACTTCAAAAATCCTCTCCCTTATCATTGTGTCTCCTCCACAATCAGTCGCTTAGGGTCTCATTCTAGTAAGGCTGATTTTCCTGTTAATTACAAAGAGGAAATGAACAAAGCACCGTTCTTAACCATGGCAAAACAGTATCCATCAGTATAGGTTATTTGGTACATAACAGAGTATATGACTTGCTCATGCTGGCACATGTAAGTGCAAACATGAGTGGAAAGCTAAGACAAAGGGCAATTTCTGACCTGAAAGTTTGCACCAATTCATAAATGTGCAGCTTATACAGTCCCAGCAAGGACTTTTACAGTCCCAGCTGACTTTCCCGCTTTAGATATGCAGGCATGCATCCCTGTGTTTTGCTGGTATTCCATGGCTTGTTATCCTGTGTCTCCGAAGCTGTGACAGCTATCAAGGGTGTAGACTGACCAATGATAAGGCGGATATCTGTCCAGGAGGTATTAGATGGAACCCCTTTATTTATGTATCACTTCATTTTTACATGGTGGAGTAGTTTTATGAGATACACTGACAGAAACTGTTTTCTAAAGATGGTAAATCCCATGTTCATTGCAGACTTGTTTCCATGCAGTTCTTGTACATTAGATCACATGGCCAGTGGAGAGGGAATTGTATTTGGAATCTCCCGCAAGTACACAGATAAATTCTGCCCAGATGATGGTGGGTGGGCGTATGCTTTTGTTGTTACACTAAAGTTCATTTAAAGTAGCATCCAAAGTATATGCTCACCCACCCGTCATTACATGTAACCTGCACACCAGTTTTGTCCTGCACAAGAGGCATGTGGGGAAATAGATATACATTAATTATTTTCAAATAGAATATTTATAGTGTGGTCCAGAGGCAGATATCCATGAACTTTGGGGCTCCCCAACCCAGGGAAAGCCATGGCCCCTGGCTGGGCAATAAGCCAATTTAGCTAAAGGGAAGATTAGCCTACTGCACTAGGCTAAAATGAAGAAAAAAAAAAAAGTGAAGGCATCTTCAGTTGAAGGGCAGTCTCATGTCCCTGACTGAATATTTCTTAGGAAACTTTGAACTGTGGCCCATGGTTACGGTATCTCATTCTGCCAATGTCAGATGCCATTGTCTTGAGTCTCAGTGAAATATTATACAGTGTGTGGGAGAGACTGTTGTTATTGTTATTTTATTATTATGTAGCTGTAATTCCAGTAATGCTTGCAATGTGCTACGCACTATACAAACATATAGTACCATAACCTTTCATGATGCTTTAGAGAGGTTAAGAGAGGCAAGGCATCTGCTTTAAAGAAATTACCATCTGTATTTGGTGAATATGGAATATGAAAAGGACAGGCAAAGGAAAAGGTCTAAGGAAAATCAGGATGGGATAACCCTAAAATTGTGAGCTTGAGTGATAGGGAGGAATCTGGAATGATGGAGTTCTGTTTTGGAAGCAAGATGGGCAAATCAGGTTTTGCTATGTTCAGTGTAAGGAAATGGAAGGACAGCCATGAGGAGATATTGGAGAACTAAGAAGAGCTGCAAGCTAAACAAGGGAGGACTACTGATGTCAAATGGCTATGCACCGTAATCCACTATTTGTCTGCCCAGTTGTCAGTAACTCTCAGAAGAATCTTCTCCCCTATGGAGGAAGAGAGGCATGATGCAAGCTAACCAAGTGCCCAGGTAGGATGGAATCCCAGATTCTAGCCCTGAGAAGGATTAGTGAGTAGGTAGCTACATAGACTTTGCCTACACTTGTGGTGGCATGTACGGCATGTAACTACCCACCGCAGTGGAAGGCACACTATGTGCACACTCACTATGGTGAGTAGCTACAAGTGGCAATACAAGGCCTGCAGGGAGGAGGCAGTGGGACTCTATGCTGCTAAACACAGCAGTGTAGATGTGGAAGGCACTGCTTGGGCATGTAGAGAGCAATGTATGGTATATACCCTAGGATTCAGGCATGTAGCGCATCCTACTCTACTCCTCTAAGCAATGCCTCACCATCTGCACTGCTGTTTATTCCTGTGCAAGCTGGGCACGCAGGTCTGTACTCTGCATTTCACCATAAGTGTAGACCTACCCATAGATGCAATCTGTCATTTGATCTGTATTCCTCCTGGGGCCTCAGCACTTGTGGAGTCTTGCCAGGTCGTGAAGCTCTAGTGGGCTTGGTGCTTCAGAAATGTCAGCACCCAGGACTGAGGCCTGAGACCAAGCAAATATGCATTATAGCATGGAAAGATCCTTTCAATTTTTCCACATGGTACCCTGGTTATGGCTACACTATGTCAGAACAGAGTCAGACAAACTAGTGAGAATTAAAGATGATGTATTCAATGAAATAAGATAAGAACATAGCCCCAAATACATCATGTTAATGTCTAATGACAAAGGGCCTGATCCTGCTTGGGGCTGAGCACCGACATCTCCCACTGCCTTAACTGGGCATGGCGGGGTAAGGTCATCCAGTACCTTGTAGGCTCATGGACATTTAACTATGGACTTTAAGTGAAAGGAGGAAGGTTAATAAGCTTACTCTAGCATTTACAGAGATTTGAGGGCAGCTGACCTCTGACCGGCAGAGACCCAAGCTAGTTTAAGAATCTGCCTCTGAGAAAGCACCCAAGACTGTAGTGTCAGAGTGAGCCCCATGCTCTCTGGCACATCACCTTTAATGGATGCTGTAGAAATGCTGGTAACAAAGAATTCATTTCTTTTGTTTCCATCTCCAGGTTTATAAAGGTCTAGGGTTGACAAACAAAACTCCCTTCTGCAAGACAGTGGCCAGGAAAAAGCCTCAAAGTGGGAATTGTTGAAAATGTAAAGTCTTAACCTAAAATACATAATTTTCCAATTTGTTTGCATTTAAGAGACAAATAAAGGAAGTTGGAGTTTCATGTCTCTGTTCTGGAATATATTCTTTTTCCATCAGGCTTTCAGTGCTGTCCTGTGAAAATCCTAAGATCAGCAAAACTCCTCATGTTGAAGTGTTTAGCTAACAGAACACACTGTATCAAACCCCAAAGATTTATATACAGATTACTTTCCACATTTCACATAGTGCAATTCTTTGGAAAAATTTGGATAACGGTGGTGTGTCAATGCTATTAATAGATGCGTCTAGCACCAAAGTGTGCAATATGATGAACAGCGTTGGCAGCAACCACATACAGTGTGATCATATTATAATACTGTTTGATGCAATAGTATCTTTGATCAGTTACAAGTGATGAGTATCATATCACATCAAACAATATGATACAGTCTCATTGTATGGAATTATGGCTGCTGTCAATCAGCATTGGCCTACTCCTTAAAGTACCACCTTTGGGGAATGGAATAAAATGATAGCTACACATGCATTAATAAATAAGGTGTTGCATAAATTTCATACAGACCTGTTGAGATTTTGTTTTTCTTTGATAGCTATAACCATTTTTTTTTAATTTTAAACACTAACATGGCCAAGAGTTTACACGGTTTATGTGAATGGCAAAGAAGGACTCTGTATTCTTTTGAACAGTGTTTGCAAACCTTCTGACAAAAAATGTATTACTTTAAGTTATGCATTGTACTTTGGGGCTAGCAACCTCAGTATATATCCACCTAACTTCTTTTTGCTGTGGCTTCAGAGCATCTCTTATTCTAGTTTCTTGTTGCCCTCAGGAGGAGGAAAGTCTGGTTATTAAAAGTACGTATGTTTAGTCTTACAGTTTGGTGCACCTCATCTGTTTACCCCTATTTGGACTTTGGGAGGGCACTTTTCAAACTACAGTCTCTTCTTTGTGGTTGATGGATTCATATTGATGGAGGGGTGCATACCCCTTTGAGATAAGAGATATGTTTGTAAATAATAGGATGAGTGTGGTTTAGGTCATTGCACATTTTAGTACCAGTTTCATACGTAGGCTGGTATAACACTGACCTACACTTAATAGGATGAAGATGCAAATAAAGTATGTGAATGATTAATTTTAAATGAAAGTATTTTCTGCTGCCTACAAATGTTGGGTCATGTCCTGTTTTCAATTACACTCATACACATGCACTGATTTCAGTGGCATTGCATAGTGTAACTGGGACTGTGGGGGAGGAGGCAGAATTTGGTCTGTTGCATTGTGTGCACCTAAACATTTGTAGTAGACAAAGACATGTTGATCATTTTCTGGTGGGACACTGCAGCAGCTATTCAGAGAACAGAGGTATCACAGTGAGAAGCCACATTTTTGTTATTGTTAACAGCTGACTGAGATGTATAATGGTCTGCAACTTCTTCCACCTTTGGAGGTGATCTCTCAGCCCTCCGAACTAAGCAGGGTAAGTACTTGAATGGGAAACCTCAGAGGAAATTGCTTTTGGGGGTTGGACTAGATGACCTCCTGAGGTCTCTTCCAACCTTAATCTTCTAAGCAATCCTAAGTGTTACTGGAAGCGATGATGGTGATTCAATAGATGGCACATTTCCCTCTGAGGATAACAGAATGAGTACCCCAAAATGAAGCTAGGGAGTGACTTGAGGAAGGATGGTTTTAGGCTTAGAGCAGGGGACTGAGAGTAAGGAGATCTGGGATTAAAGAAGAGTTACTATTGAATTTGAGAAGGGCCAGAGTATGAGCTGACTGCTAGTTGGTTATGGTAAGAAACAACTTTCTAAATCACACTAGCTTTAGCCTATCTGAAAACGGAATGAAAATTACTGACTAGATATTCATAATTTTAAAAAGTACGGAAACAGTTTTCTTCAAACTATTATTTGTACTTAATTGGAACAACCTGAACTCTGAGGCAGCCTTTACATTTTAGCATTTTTATAAGAATTTACGCACCTTTAGAGTCATCCGTCTGAGAACTCCAAAATGCTTTTCAAATATTAAGTATGTCTCATAGCCCCAGCAAAGTAGGTAATTATCATTATCACCATTTTACAGATGGGAGTAGAATCCAGATCTCCTGACTCCCAGTGATGTATTTTTTCCACTGGGTCATTCTTCCACCCATTTAGTTCTAAGCTTTGTAGCTTCCTTAACTATGACATCCATCATGTGCAAGTGAGTCTAATTGATTCAAAACTAAAAATCATCAAGTCTCTCATATTCTAGGCCTTTTTAGGTCTGAGTTAATCTAAAAAGAGTGAGTTAAAAATAATAGAATCAATTTGCTGTCTTTAAAGATTCATAACTTCACATCTACTGAACAGATTTTCTTCAAACTTGGTTTGTTTTATAGATCTCATCAAGACTTCAAAATCAAATCAGAAGTTTATACATACCACTGTATAATCTACTGTATGAATAGAATTAATTTGGTATCCATACCAACTCAGGCTATGGTCTCATAAAATCATCTAAGCTATGAAGATATGGACAGTGATAGGGAGACCTCCATCAAACACCATGCTGTGGCATTGATTCACTACTGATTCATAGGAAATCAGTACCACAGTAAAGTGTTAAGAAGCATAATGCTGTTGGAGATACTTTCTTTCAAATGAGAAGTCAACAGTGGGGTTTGTCTTTTATGATTATTAGTGATCCGAGGTCACTTTTGCTAGAGTAATGGCATTATTCCTTGTACTGTGGCCAAAATGGTGATTACATTTAGCTTATCTATGGCCTGGTCTACACTGGGGGCAGGGGGGTGATCGATCTATGTTATGCAACTTCAGCAACGTGAATAACGTAGCTGAAGCCGACGTTCTTAGACCTACTCACCACGGTGTCTTCACTATGGTGAGTCAACTGCTGCTGCTCCCCCGTCGACTCTGCCTGTGCCCCTCGTGGCGGTCGAGTACAGGAGGCGACGGGAGAGTGCTCGGGGTCGATTTATCACATCTAGACTAGACGCAATAAATCGACCCCCGCTGGATCGATCGCTGCCCGCTGATCCGGTGGGTAGTGTAGACATACCCAATGTTTCCCTTGCAGACTTATTTGGATATGGTATTCTTCTTTGCCTAACAGAAGCTAATGTGCAGTATTGCTGTTAAAAGCAGTGGCACTTAAGCAGCAGGCAAAGTGATTCCTGTGTATGTAGACTGACTGTTAAACTCCTTGGCTTTTTGGGATGAAAGATGTCAGATGTGAGGTATTCTTCTCACTTATTAACATCATACCCACTATTCTTGGTTATAAAAATAATACTGAACTATATCCTGTTATGTGCAGTTGTACAGTAATTAAGGGGTTAGCCGCATTAGGTGGTATCAAGGGAGTAAGCATGGATCTCATTCCTACTAATATATGTTAAGTGAGGTGCCCACGGTCAGCTTTCTGTAACTTAAGTGTCAGACTTTTGTGTGATTTTATTATAAAGAAAACTGTCAAAAATTCACTTTCAGCTTTTACACCCGCTTTTAGGGTGTGCAACCCCTCTTCTGTGGCTGCATAACTTACCAAACTTTGGGATGGATATCATTTCTTGAATGGCAAAACACCACTCCCAGCTAACTATGTCCTTATATTACCCCAATTGCTGTATACAAATGCTAACAAATTCATCCTCACAGCACTCTTATATGGTAGGGAAGCATTATTAACACCACTTTACAGACAGGAAACTGAGATGCAGAGCGAGTAACAGCCTGATTCTGATACCCTCTGTGGGACTTCTTTTGGGGTAAGGTGCTACTCACAGAGAGAGAGAGGGTGTCAGAATGCCGTTCTAAGTGACTTGCCCAAGGTCCCAGGGGAGTCTGTGCCATAGCTCTGAATTCAGTCCAGCTCTCTTGAGCCCTAATGCAGTGCTTTAACCAGGAGGCCATCCTGCATAAATTGCATGGATTAAACAATTTACTATGCCCTTTCCCGTGTAAACTGAGCACAAATCTGAAATGCTGGTGCAAATGACATCCAACATCAAGCTTTTCAATGCATAACTACCTCTCTCTTGGTGCTAGGGAGCTCAATGAGTTAAAACTGGAAGAGCTGCTCAGGAAGGGGTCAGTTAATAATCTATATCTAAATCCCAGTCCCAGATTTTCTTTTTGAAACATGCTGCACAACTAACACTTTGACATTTTGGCAATATGATGGGGAAAAAAGCTGTGCCAGCTGACTGATGAGCACCCATCCTTTTTAATTAATTGGGTTGAAAAATGTCTTGTGTCAGTTTGAATTTAGGAGCTCATTCAGCTGTGTTTTTGTAGGATAAATATATATAGATATATTTAACTGTATATTTGAACAACCCAGCATGAAACTCAATAAATGATAAAAATATGTTTATGTTAAAATATATATACATAACATTTCTTACATATATATGGTGGTTAAAGATATATAAAGTATAACATATAATGCTCTGTTGTACTGTTCTTGTGATTTATAAACACAGGCTATAACACACACACACAGAGGGCTGTATAGATGTGCTTTCTAGTTTTTAGCGGAGTAATATATCTGGATAGTTCTTTAAATTCAATGAATTTATTTGTCTGCCTTCTCTTAATAGAATCAGTTTTGATATACCCTTTGTTCGTGCCGTTATAGGCTTCAATCTAAGGGTTCTTTGTATTAACTTTTTTAAGTTACATTACAAAGAGGTTTTAAGATTTCCCAACAGGCTTTTATTTAACCAGGGCTTTTGATCTCAAACCTGCTGGGGCCTAGTGAAATCCTTACCAATTCTCCAGTAACTCCTCACTATTGGAATTTGAAAAGACCCACCTGAAGGATTTAACTCGCTGTATGGCTTCAGCCATCCTTTAGATTGTTCTATTCATGCAGACAGTGAGGGGGTCTAGGGCACCCTTTGTGAGCCTCTAAGTAGCCTAAGGTGCCCTTTGCATAAGTTGTACTCCTGAGGAAATAAAAATCAGGAGGACACAAACCTATATACCTTATTTCCTGCTATCTTTACTTAAAGAAGGAGCACAGGGGGTCTGTTTAACATCCTTTGCTACCTAAATACCTTTTGGACATGGGAACTCAATGAAAGAACTTTCATTGCATCCATTACCCTACTGCGGTGCATAGCAAATTAGATTTAAAAGGGTACTTTTTCCCTTACAGCTATTTCTATCATTTTCTTTAAAATTTCAATTTAGTGTCTAGTGACAGAATATTCCATAATGTACTTTAGAACTTTATAACACCAATTATGCTAACTGTGAACATTATTTCAAAAGAATTAGAGATATATTAAGTTATAGACAAACCATTGGGAAAAAGGTCAGGTTAGAAGAAGGGGGTGGAGGGAAAGAAGCTATGTGATAATGCTTAAAGCAGTGACATGAAATGAATGCTCTTTTTTTAAAAAATCCCTACATTTTGCATAATGCACACTGAGGAAATTTCTCTTCTTTCTTTGACTTCATTATTTAGGAGGGAGTATCCATGTTGCCTTGTTATTTTACATCTAAAGTCTCTCTGTGTAAGACCCACTGTGGAGTCTAACAGTTGTGCAGAAACATTATTTCCTCTGGCTTTGAGAAATAGCATAACATAAATGCATGAAAGGCTCCTGTCTTTTTTTATCTATAGTTTGTTACCTGCTAGTCAGTATGCAGGCAAAAGACCAGTTAACAGAACAATTGTGAAAGAGTATAATAAACCAATACTGCATTTTTGGGTTACCGATTTTATTCATTTCTGTAATGCACACTATATGACTGTTGCTTGTATTCTGCATCAATCTTCCAAGTATTATAGAACAGATGAAGCATTCCCCTATTTAAATCTTTATCTTTTATATTTCAGCTTGCTGTTAATGTTAAGTCTCTTCAAATGATGATGCAACAAAACCTAAACCTACCTTCTCTTTCAGCTCCTCTTCTGTTTTTCTGAATTTCAAAGTATAAGACACTCAAGCCAGCCATGTTATGTAGATTTGATCTAGATGGTATTTTATTTAGATGAATAAAATATCTTCTCTCTCATTTTTGGTTTTGTTTTGTTTTAAACTACACATTCCCTCCTTCTCCCCCCAATTGGTTTAAAACATTTGCTAGAACTGTGCAAAGTTCGGCTGTTTTGATTTGCAGGGATTTCTGGCAAATCTTGTTTTCTTTGCTTGAGGGCCCATGGGATCCAATCTCCATGAACTTCGAATTATCTAAAACTTCAGAGTTAAATTCAGCTAAAACTGGCTTCCATAAATCATCCACAGCCCAGCTGAAATTCAGTCTAGACCTTGTCTACACTTGGGATTTGCCAGGTACAGCCACCAAAGTGGCTGCATCATGCAAACATTAGTATAGAAGGGAAAGCTTCTGTCTGAACCAGTGAAGCTCATCTGACCTAAAATAGCAACTTTGCCTGAATACATTCAGCATTTGCTTTGGTGCAATTATACTGGTGACTGGCTACCCCTGGCTGGAATTAGAACAAATCCTCTGTACAGATAAGACCTAAAACTCAGCAGCCATTAACAGCTCTTGCCTGGGAGTTAGGTTTGTAAATGACTTGCAAGCAGGTAAGTGTTTCCTGGTTTGGGGTTTTAGTTCATAGCTCTAATATTCTCTAGCCTTGTGTTAGGATCTAGCTTGCACAAAACATTTAGGGCTCCCAGTGGATATTTCTCTGAATTTACACATGCAGCTTCAAAAGGAATTACATAGAAAGATAGAAATAGAAACAATCACCTTTTTCTTTAATAATCTATTGAAATTAAACCAAATGTGTGCAATGCGATACTGCCACTATCCATAACACCCAGTCCTATATCCTAGTATCTATTTGTAGAACTGATACAAACATTAATTTGAAAATGGCCTTTCAATTAAAGAGCAAATTTCATGAAAAAGTCCATTTTTGGTTAAAAATAGGTTTTTATTAAAAAACCAAAAACTTTAATACTGAAAAACTCTATTTAAAATGGATTCTTCTCCCCTCCCCCAGTTTTTTGGGGGGTTCTCACAAGCATCTGAAGAAAGAAAACAAAAAAATTCAACAAAACCCTCAAACTTTTATTTTTATCAATAATTTTCACAGTGGACAAGAATTCCAGTTAGCTCTACCCATGAGCTATGGTGATACTGTACTAAGGATGTTATTAATTGGATTTGCACCACCAGACTTGAATTGTGTCCAATCTTGTGTACAATCCTGAACTCATTATTCAGAGAGATGGAAGCCACAAACCCCAGATCCTTATTCTAACTTTTTCAGGCAGGGATGTGAAGTGGACTGAGGTTTCAATAGAGACTCATCTCTGTATAGTAAAAGACCAACTAAAATGTAAAGCAGGGTGGGGAGGGAATAATTATTTATCCCTACACCCTTATATCATGATTGCATATGTGTGTGCGTGTGCATGTGTGTTGGGGGTGGGGTGGGGTAGGGACGCGCACACACAGTGTAAAAAGGCTCTTATTCCCAAGACTTTTATTCATAGTATACATCCAGAAAAATCCTCCAGAAGTGCTATATTTGCATCTCAAGAGGAGAAGAATACTTCCTTGGCTCAAATATGCCCTTCTCAGTATATGGTATTCATTGCTGTATAATCTTAGAACATTACCAAAGGCCTGAACCTGATTTTCCATACACACAATGACACCTTACTTTAGCCAAAGACATAATCTCACGGTCTGAGTATACAGCTGGGAGCCACGAACTCTTGAAGGCTATTCCCAGTTCTGATGCTGCCTCCTGCTGTGACCTATGGTAAGTAACTTAACCTGTTGTCCTCAGTATCCCTAATAAAATGGGAGGCCTTAATACTTCTCTAGTGGGATAACAGTGCTTAATACTTACCTAATTGGATGATAATACTTACCTACATACCTCACAGGGGTGTTGTAAGGATTAATTAGTTAATGTTTGTAAAGTGCTTTGGAGATGGAAAGCGGCACATAGTGTAAGTGCTAAGTGTTATTACCAGAGGACAGCATCAAGACCTTAAAATGGATAATGACAGAATTAGAGATTAGAAATATTTTAAAATAAGGTGTGATTGTTCAAGGCAACAGGAGATTGTGGAATTACTTTTAAGTGGTGATTTAAACAAAAAAAAGTTGGGAAACAGAAGGGAGTGGGAAATATTCTGAGGTTTTTTTATAGGTGTCCAGACCTAATTGCCTGTTATGTGTCATTTGATAAGTTACAAGGAAACTCTTCTGAAATTTTTAACCTATTCTCGTATAATTTACTTTGATCTCAGTGGCCAAATTGTATTTCTAAACACTAAAATTTCTGTTTAAATCTGGACAAATAAATACATTAAAAAAATCCCTAGAAAATGCAAGCCACTTCTTTAAAGCCAGCATTGTCGGCATGACTCTCCTTTCACTTCTAGTTGGGTAAATGAGGAATAATTGCACTGAAGTTAATGGAGCTATACCAGTGTAAAACTGCTGGAAATAACAGCAGAATCAGGCGAGTCCCATATTTCTATGGGGTCTAAAATACCACTCTGACAGCTGGATTTTTTAAAATGCTGCATAAAATATATTAAACTTAGCATTTTTTATTATGCTACACAAAAATCATCATGCTTTGAATTGGATATTGTTTGTGGAATGGTGAATAGACCTCATAAAGAGGTCTATTAATACAGAGGTCTGATATCTCATATACAGTATTTTTGCTTTCACATAAGCAAACTTTGTAAGATTTTTGGCTTTAATTTCTTTGTTTGTTCCTTAATGTGAATTTTTAGTCCAAGAAATAAACTTTATAGATATTGAAGCACACGTTTTTATATTTTTGCCATTGCAAATATTCAGATCTTTTGCCCTCTGACGTTAGAGAGAATTCCCACAAATTCCTGAAATCTGTTAAAATGCAAGGCAAAGTGCTTAAACTGGCATGTTGTACATTGGCTGTTCCTGTTAAAAAGGCTCTGAGTTTTCATTCAGGATCTGTGCAAGAAATTTGACATACTGCTGGGCTAAGCATCAGGATTTGGTTGGCTTTAGGACCAGTTCTTACATTTCTACATCAAGCAAACACAAGAATGGATAACACTTAAAATAAAACCTACCTCCAAAGCTTTGCTTCTGGATATCATGTTATTCTGGAATGTAACAGAGAACATTCCTTGTAATCAAGGGTGAGTCAAGGAAAATGGCATGTAGGAGAGCAAGGCAGTCAAACAAAAAACTTGAGCCAACACCAAACTCATTGTGAGTTTCACAGCTGCCATAATGACCAATGAGACCTTTGGGGAAGCTAGCCAGGAAGTCAGGTGCTGCTGCTGCTGGAAAGAATATGTTCCAGATTAATTGTCATTCGGCCCTTCAGCTGCTCTGCAGTGTGGGCCCATGGGTGTTGGATCCAGTTTTGCACCACAGGAGGAGGGTGAAGTGAAGTATGACTGACATTGTCATCAGCAAGCTTGTCAAGTTAGTGCTGATAATATATTTTGTATGACTATAATAAATAACTACTGCTTTGCAGTTGGACTGTTTCTGAGGGTGGCTTTTCTGATAATTAGCTGAATATAGGCAGGCATAATTTACACACTTGCATATTTTGAAGTACAGTACTTTGCTAACCCCTTGATGATCAGTGTTAGCATTTCCCAGGACAGAATATATTGCCAAAAATGAAGAGGACAGTGATTTCCAGCAGCTAGAGCTCCAAGGGTTAGACTGGTGACGGGAGGCAAAGGAAAACGTGAAATTCAGCCTATAGGGCTCAATTATCAGGTCAACTAGCACAGAGGTAAGTGCACCTGGGGGTGGGCAAAGGTGGCTTTATTACACCTGGCTGTCCTCTTCACCAGTTCTGGGGCTGCTCAGGAGATGGATTGGATCCCAGCACAACTTGGAGATGTCTCAAGGTTGCTCTGAATTGAACTGACTTGTAATGGTGTGTTCCAGCCATGCCCCCTCCCACTCCTGACATAGCCGTTCATGTCTCCTTCACTGGATCCATGAGGGCACCTTGCAGTAAGATGCACAAACTTTACACCAACCAGTGATTCCCTCCCACCAGTGCCACACGCTTGTCTAGGAGTGTAGTGTGAGGATCTGGGCAGCAAGTGGTTATTTTGGAGCTAATGGGAATAATATCTATGTTTGGTGGGGACTGTAGTAGCCAGACCCAGGAACTAGAATGGAAGCTGGCTGGGGAAACTAGTCATGGGGGTAGTAGGAAGATTAAGCAGCTGGGAGATCAGAGTGTTTGTTCAGAGGACAGTAGGACAGTTTGGCAGCTGGAAGGAAAAGTTTGAGTATTTGAGGGGTGTTGTGAGAGGGTCTAGCAGCTCCAAAGGAGGCTTTGTGAATTGATCAGATGAACTAGTGGGAGCAGCAGAGCAATGGAGGGGACTTGTGGGAATGTTGCGCCGCTGGAGGGACACTGGGGAGTGTGTCGGGGCAGCATTTGGCATCTGGAATGGCTGCAGTTTGGATCTAGAAGCTTATTGAAGAAAGGTGTGTTTGCCAGATTGGTGAGAAGGGCAGTACCACTCTGAATGGGCGTGTGTGTGTGGGGGGGAAGTGTTAGGCAGTTAGGTCGTGCTTTGGATCAGGGCCCTTATGGTGGTGAGGGCTGCTCATAATGAGTATATTTGTAAACAGATTCTCTGTGCAGTTTTCTAAGCGTTAAGAGGCTGAATGACAACCTTAATTCTGAATGTCCCCAGTTTTGTTGTGTTAAATCTGACCTTTAATTTAATTTTAACCCCATCAGCTTCCCTTGATATACCACTTCTGTACTCCTTAGACCTGCTATGAAGAAGGGAAATCTCCACAGGTCTGCCATTGACAGGGGCGGCTCCAGGCACCAGCACGCCAAGCATGTGCCTGGGGCGGCAAGCCACAGAGGGCGCTCTGCCGGTCGCCGCGAGGGTGGCAGGCAGGTTGCCTTCGGCGGCATGCCTGTGGACGGCCCGCTGGTCCCTTGGCTTCAGCGGACCTCCCGCAGGCGTGCCGCCGAATCCGCGGGACCAGGGACCTCCCGCAGGCAAGCCGCCGAAGGCAGCCTGCCTGCCGTGCTTGGGGCAGCAAAATACCTACAGCCGCCCCTGGCCATTGACATCAGCGTGGCATCTGCTGAGACATTGCGATGACTTTCTCTATACAACCGCATTTTCTGGGCTCCTTTCAGTAAGAATTCTTTAGCATGCTAAATAGGTCAAAAAGTGTAGCTAGTAATGTGCAGTATTTTTACTATGGAATGTCTTGGCTACTGACTGAAATCATACCAGCTCCTGGGTGCCATCCCATTGCTAACCTTATATTGGGATTCAGCCCAGTTCGAGTACTTGAATTAGAGAAAAGAGGAAGGATGGTGGAATGGTTAGGGCAGTAGCTTAGGCTTTAAGAGACCTGGCTTCAAGTTGGGCTCTGCCACACACCTCCTGTGTGACCTTGGGCAAGTCAGTTAGCTTCAATATGCCTCAGTTCCTCATCTGTCTACCAGGGTTAATATGTGTGTTTGCCAGATTGGTGAGAAGGGCCCCTGTCCTACCTCACAGGGGTATTGTGAGGAAAGACACATTAAAGATTATGAAGTGTGCAGATACTATGATGATGAGGGCCACATAACTACCCAAAATAGAAGAAATACATTAACATGGAAGGCGGGGCTCAAATCCTAGTTGGCGGGTGTCATTCTTGTTCCCCTCACAGAAGCTGTTTGGTATTTGTTTCTGGAGCATTCACAATGTGTAAAGCATTACCAGAAGAAACAAGCATGTCTTCTACCCAGAGGAGCTTACACTCTAAAAATCGGACAAGAGACCAATAGAAATAGATGATCGGATGCGTTGTGACTGGGAGCCATTGGTCTGGCAGAGCTGTATAGCAAAGCTTGCAGGGTGGTTAGCTGCACTGCGCCTGACTCTTCACAATGCCATTAGTCTCACATTTTAACAAGTATTAAGTTAAATCTGAATGTCTATTTTAAAAGAAACAATGGGATGTGTTGACACAGGTCTGCAACTATCCCTTCTTAAAAATAAGACAATGTTACTAAACTGGAGAGATTATCTGACTTGCCCAAGATCACACAGGAAGTCTGTGGCAGAGACAGGAATTTAATCCCAATCTTCTGAGTGGCAGCACAATACCTTAGGGCTAGTCTACACTTACCAGCCGGGTCGACGCGGTGAGTTCGACTTCTCGGAGTTCGAACTATTGTGTCTAATCTGGACGCGATAGTTCGAACTCCAGAAGCGCCGCGGTCGACTCCGGTACTCCACGACTGCAAACGGCGGTGGCGGAGTCAACCTTGGAGCCGCGGACTTCGATTCCGTGGCGTCTGGACGGGTGAGTAGTTCGAACTAGGGTACTTCGAATTCAGCTACGCTATTCACGTAGCTGAATTTGCGTATCCTAGTTCGACCCCGCTTCTTAGTGTAGACCAGCCCTTAGCTACATGATCATATTTCTTCCTGTTTGAGCCTTAGCCGAACCAGTTAGAGACAAGCTTGCCCCTGAGCTGTGAAGTGTTTGCACCGTCGCTTACTGAATGTATGCTTCATACTTATATGAAGCATAAGGGTGAAGTTTCCTAGTTAGATCTTCAGAAAATAGTTTTCCGTTAACCATTACTTCGCATTTTCCCTTCCTTATCAAAAGACTAAGTTTAAACAGTAAGCTCCTGCAGTGAAGGACACCTGTGCTTGCTGGTCCCATTATGTGGCTATACTGAAAAAGCTTTACAGCTGTCTAAATTAGCATAATTAAATCCACATCTATTAAAAAACCTCAATCACCTCTTTCCCCTTCACATGCAGATAGTGGCATTTGTCTAAGGTGCTAAGTAACAAAGGAACTTTTTAACAGTTGAAGACCTGGCTGAAAGGAAGAGTAATAGGATTTGTATATTGTCCCATGGTTCACCTTAACACTAGTGGAAATGATTAGTGGTAGCTGTTCTGCCTTAAGAAGTATGGCTGCATTTTGCATTTCAATTCTGCTAGTACACAGGGCCGTGCATTAGAGATGTGCATTTTACAATGTGCCCCTGCTTCAATTGCTTCTTCAGCCCCCATTAATGGGGGTAAACAAAGCCTGGCATTCCGATTTGGTCTCTTCCCCACCCATTTCTTTTTGTTTTGTTTTATGCGGGGAAGCCCCAGTGACACCAGGATAGCAACAAGGCTGCACTGTGTGGTGCTAGCAGAGAGAATTCCTCCAGATGAAAACTGACATGGGGTTCAGGGGTTAATTTCTGGAACAGGCGCATTTGCATACAAATGAAAAATGATGGAATTTCTGTTCTCCTAAATTTTCAATGTCATCAGCATCAAACAGCAGTCAGTGCTCCCTTGCTGTTTGAAGAATATTCATTACTTTAGAATAAGGGGCACCTTGTTTGGTATTAATCTCCTCTGCAGGTCAATGGCTTAATTTGCTAAACTTCATCTGAAGTGCCATTCACTTCCTGAGTTCTCTGCTATTCTTTGTTATTTTTCAGAACATGTTCTTAATACATTTTTATGTGTAAAAGGATACACACATCTCCAGAAAAACAGAGAGAGAGGGGGAGAGAATGACATTTTTTTTAAAATAGATTTGCTTTCATTGAATTCCTAAACCACTTGGCACCCTCCTGTGTCAGTTGTACCATATTTTGGTGTGTGTTTGTCTCACAATTCATAAACATTTTTCAACAAAAATTGCTTACTTTAATGGGAAAACAAACATTTTTCTTTCAAAACTGATGCATAAAAGGATATCTGTTTTCTTGTGCAAGAAGGTTACAGGGTGTCAGGCTTCTAACAAAAGGTAACAAGTGACCAAGTGATTAATCTCCCAAAGAAAACCAAAATATTCTTTTAGTCCTTGCCTCTGGAAATTCTCATCTAAAAATGCAGTGACTGAGGATGTACTTAGGAAACTAAAGTGCCATCTCTTACTTCCCTATCGTCCTCTATGTGTGTCTGTAAGGGCCCTGAGAATCCCATTTCCCCGGTTTTTGCCCTTCATGGCTCTCTTCGTTCTGTCTGAATAGGATTATATGGGTCTGTCTTCAGAGCTTGCTAATGTTACTCCTTAATTGGCCTGGTATTGGGCAGTGATTCTCAAACTGTGGTCTGTGGACCCCTGGTAGTCCATGGAATACTTGCTGTTGGTCCGTGGAGAACTCAGTGGTCACTTGGTGCTGGCTCTCCTCCTTGTTTTCAGCCACTAAAATGCATTAGAAGACACCTACAATACATTCAATTATTTCCTAGTATTATTTTCTCATGGAAGAAATTGTTGCTATAGCCACAGAGGTGTCATGCGCTTCCAAACAGAAGGGGAGATGGTTCATGAGATTGTGGAAAAACTCTGAGAACCTCTGCTTTGGAACTCTTCTCCCAAATGTTGAGTATGTTGCCTCAGTAGCACCCCCACCTTCTGCTGGTATAATAGAGAAGGACCATGACTGGATCTCCGTTATTACCAAGAACACTAATACAACAGCATCTCACCAGAGGAGCCCCAAAAGTACTATTTGAAGTAAAAGACAGTTTTAAGACTGATTTGCTCCTGAATTCTTAGGGATACAATGTGTGGATTAATAGAATGCCATGAAGAAAAAGGGTAGGGATTCCACCCTTCCCAGTCCTCTCCTGGATCTTGAACATTCTATGCTCAGTGCACGTAGGGTGTGTCTTTGCAGAGGAGCTCAGTATTATTCAGTGCCATTCATTCCTCAGGAGAGGAAGGAACTTTAAGGCTCTAGTACTCTGGTGTTCTACTCTAAGTTTAGACTTTGCATATAATGTTTATAACAAAAGCTCTAGTTAAGGACTTTCATTATAACCCCTTGCTTTCACATTCTCATGGCTAGCTGAAAATTTCTGGCTAGAATTTTTCATTTGTTCCCAGTCTCAACGTGAATGTTTTTGGAAACTGTTTTTTCAGTTGTAGACAGGTGAAAACACTCAACACGTTACCCATTTTAAGTCAATATGTAATGCTTTTTTGCTCACACATAATCCACAAATAGCAAAATTCATAATTTCAGACAGCGACATGGGAGGCAGGGTACCCTTGGTTTAGTCCCCCTACCCCAATCACACTTTCATTGTTTATCCACAGTGGAACAGCTTCAACAGATTGAGAGTAAGAGAGTCTACATCAGACTATCCAGTGTCTAGTGGTTAGAACACTCCCCTGAGAGGACAAGAACAGGGCAGAGAGGGGGAAATAGAATGTGGGTTTTGTACATCCCAGGTGAGTGCTCTGACCACTGGGCTAAAAGTTAAAAGGTGATCATTGGTGCCATCTCCTCTGGCCAGACTGTAAATGGAAACAGACCTCTTAGGCATCCTCTAAGCTGGTGGTGGGCAACCTGCGGCCAGTCAGGGTAATCTGCTGGCGGGCTGGGAGACAGTTTGTTTACCTTGACCGTCCACACGCACGCCCTCCCCTCCTCCCCCCCGCAGCTCCCAATGGCCATGGTTCGCTGTTCCCGGCCAATGGAAGCTACGGAAAGCAGCGGCCAGCACATCCCTATGGCCCATGGCTTCCTGCAGGAATGGCAAACCGGGGCCACTGGGAGCTGCGGGTGGCCATGCTTATGGACAGTCAAGGTAAACAAACTGTCTCACGGCCTGCCAGCAGATTACCCTGACAGGCCGCAAGTTGCTCTAAGACCACAGACTGGATTAGGCCCCATATACCACATAGGTGGCCAAATGTCTATCTTCTCCTGGTTTGGGGATCTCTCTGGGGCTGAGAGAGGAGACAGGTGTCTGGACACCTTGAGAGAGTCAGCAGTGAGCATGCCCAATAGCACAAATGTAGGCACTGAGGGAACTTTTATCTTGAATAACTTTGGCACTGAGTTTAAGCACCTACAGGGTTTGACAGGGATTTTGAGGATCATGGTACAGCCAAAATGGGGACTTAAGTGCCTAAAAGAGGGAATTAGAGACCTAAGTTCTCTCTTGGATCCCAGCCTGTCTTTATATATATTTGTACAGTATCCTGCACAATGGGGTTCCAGTTTTGAGTGAGGTCTCTGGGTGCTACAGCAATAACAATAATAAATAATGTCTGGTGGCAACTTGTGCTAATGTTGGGGCTACATTAACTGCAGCATTAGCTTAGCATTGTAGATAATGGGCTAGCCCCTCAGGTCCAGCTAAGTGTCACTCAGCACAGGACTTCAGGAGGGGCAAAAGTGACTTTGTGCCACCTTTATATCCCCCTTATCCTGGAGTTGGCTGATGCAAGTTAGAGCCAGAGCACTCTGGCCATCCCCTCTATACTGGTTGGAGTGGCATAAAGCTAGTTGTCCTGGTCCTGTGCCATTTGGGGATTTCCCTACCCCAGGGCAATTCTTGGATAGCTGGATAAGCCAGCTTTGCAAAGCAGCTGCTTGGGGAGCCAGAACCTGTCTCATTATCTACAGGGAATGTTTTTAGCATAAAAAACTTCCGCTGGAGACAGATTTGAATGCAGAAATATGTTCTGCTCTGAAATGTCTATGTGCCTGCAGAGCTGATAGGTTCCTCTCTGCTTAACTTTTCTCCTGTGGAGTTTACAGTCACTGCAAGAACAAATCATGGGGCTGACAGGTGAAGCTAAGAGAGCTTGTAAAGTCTGCATTCTTGTGAATTCCAGTTTAAAGAATTTGTAAGTTCCTCCAGCAAAGAATACCATACCATCTACTTGCACTTAAAAGCACTGGACTTTTCATGATTCCCCCCAATCGTGTGCACGCGCGCGCGTGTGTGTGTGTGAAAGCAAAACCAAGAAAAGTACTCTAAAAACTCACATGAATATAATGTTAAGGTTGCTAGTTAAGGGCCAGATTCTGCTACGCTTACTCCCATTGAATATACCTCATTTTACGAATATTGCTATTGACATCAGTGGGGCTACTCACAAAATAAAGTACTACCCATCATGAGTGTGGGCATCAGAATCTGACACCAAATGCTCAAAATATAGGGGTCAGTTTCTTAGCTGGTGTAAATAGTTGTAACTCTGAAATCAATGGAGCTATCCTGATTTATGCCAACCGAGAATAAGGTCAAGGCTATGAAAAAGGTAAAGTTTTCTTAGTTCTGTTAACTTATCCATAATACAAATGTGTTGCTTTAGAAAGATGTATATTAGCATGCTAATGTTATGTTGCTAAATATCTATACCATGAAACACTCAAGATATGCAATCTGGCCAAGTTAGCATAACTTTGAGAACCTTAACTTTAACATTGCCTGATTTCTGAGCTTTTAAATGTGTAAACCTAATGTTATACTGACATAAGTTTTTGTAATTTTATACATACTAGAGTTGATTTTTATCTTGGGTTTTACAGCACCTTAAGCAACAAGAGAAAAAGCGCTCATCTGTTTATGATAAACTTATCAGAAATACTGCAAAGTTTTCACCAACTAAGATATTTATACAGCTATGGTGGCATGCTACAGGGTAATTCTGAGACAACAAACAGAATATTTCAAAGCCCAGATGTCCTGTTTAGACAAGGGGTTTTATATTGATTAGAATCTGCTTTCACCTAACATCATGTAGTAAATATCACAAAGACATAATTAGAAAATTTGGTACAATATTTAGTCCTAGTCCCTGTGTGCCAGAATTGTTTGACTACTGAGAAACTGGAGCTTGTTTGCATCCCAGTGTGTTGTGAAATGCAAACTTCAAAGAAAATATTATATCTTCCAACTCCAGCTCCTGAGTGTCTTGGAAGTATAATACAGAAAGGCTTAACAATCCCTGCTGAGGAAAGGGCAATTTGACACTGAAACTACTGTTAAACCACCATTGAAACACTGGTAGGCAAAGAGTGCTTATTAGATAAATATAGCTAAAGTCTCTGAAGTCAGGGAGAGAAAATGCACCCAAGTCATTGGAAAAATCCCAAAGCTGGACAAATGTTTTTGTTTTGTATAGGATTTTTTTAAAAAAATGCATGCACTACATGTTTTCTTCATAGATTTTCCATAAGACTGGTCTCTCCCCTCACCATTTCAAAATAAAATGTTTAGATTCGAAAAACTTCTGGAAGCCGGAGTTTTGGCCAGAAAGTATTTTTTCATCAAATTATCAGTGTCTGAATTTCATCACAATCTGTTCAGCTGTTTAGGTTGCAGGCAGGCGTAAAATATAGTCGTGAGTGTGTGATTGTACTTCTTATACATATTGAAAGGGCTCTTCTTACTCCCCGTGATGAGGAAAACTCTGTAAATTCTATGCATCTGTAGTCTCAGTAGCATCAAGGGGTGGCCTAGAAGCAAACAGAGAGAAAGTTCAGACATTTGGGGGGCAGATAAGACCTTCTCACCTGTTAATGATCACAGAACTTTTAGCAGCCCATTCGCCCCATGATAACAATTTTGGTTTTGCCTTAATATCTTTGCCTGGGAGGCCATTAAACACATTTATGATTCCTGCAGGGGGAAAAAAGAAAAAATATTTGCTGAAGACCGTTCTGAATATATTTTCTTTAATTGTCACTTATGCTTCTGTCCCATCTTCTGCACTGGGTTAAAAATAGTACCTTGGATTGATAGTTTTAACACCATTTAATATATTATATATATCATTGCATATAAAAACCTGCATGAAAAGAATGTCAAGGACAAGACTTAAACCAGCTATAGTATTGGAACTCACAAATAAGACACATGACCCAAATACCTAGACCCACAAGGATGCTGTAGGATAATACTAGCTCTGTATAATACAGTATCTGATGGTTATTATGAAATAATAATGATATTTTGCATTTATACTTCACCTTTACTATAAGGAACTTTTTAATTTCTTTACTGTCATTAATTAGCTAATCATCCCAGAACCCTTGTGAGGTAGCTACAGAACATATTTTCATGTCCATTTTTGAAGATGAATAAATTTGCCCAATCATGCATAATAAATCATTGGCAGAGTTGGGAACAGACCTGAGGGATGAAATCCCACTGACTTCAATGTATCTCATCCTTGGGGTCAGGACTCAGAGTTCCCTACTCTAACTATTGTACCCTATGTATGTTGGGCATTTGTTGGTAGTTGCTGATGCCAAGAATTAGATTAGAGGTGCTTTTACGGTAGTACTAGAAATGATGTTAAAAGGAACCTCTGCCACAGATGTAAGTATGGTAGCGCTAATGTGACACCATACTTATGATTTTGTCAGCATTTCCTTATAAACCTCTCTTTGCAGCAATTATATGACAGCCATATATAAAAATACTGTGAGCTGAAACTTGGCATACAGGGATCCAGGAGGGAAATTTTAGCTTTTGGAAATAATGGCTTCTGATTACCATGGACAGGCATGACATGATATGCAAATATATGCTCCATATTGCACTAGAAAAATATGAGGTGTCTCCACTATATCATGTGACAGAGGAACAGAAATTTGTGGGAAGAGGGTCTCTTTGGTTTACGAAAATGAAGGAAAATACTTTATTATTTCTGGACACATCTTTTGATTAATGCTACTAAACTTGTACTGAATTCTTCTTATTTACAAGGTATCCTATCATGCTGGGAAATTGTATGATTTTTTTTTTAGCATTCCCTATGCAGATCAGATCCCTGGCCGGTGTAAATCAGTGTAGCTCCATTGAAGTCCAGTGGAGTTCTGCTGATTTACATCAGCTGAGGATCTGGTCCTATATCATCTTTCCACAGAAGCTTTCAGCATTTGATAACCATTTGGCGAGTGAATGAATGTTTGTTTTATTTTGAAAAGTCCATTTTGTCATACCGATCAAATTCCAGTGACAGCATGAACATAAATATCTTAAAATGTTTTCACCCAGGATATAGCTGGTTATTTTACAGTGATTTTTGAATGTGTAATGCTTTGTGCCATGCTCTGTTCTCTTGGGTAGCAGTATGATGAAGGTGCTGGCATTCAGATATTTTAGTATCATATTGGTGTCTCGAGAGGCTTTAGCACCTGTCTTACCTTTAACCTAATAGTGACTCTTCATTACGAAGCTGAGTCAGTGGACATCTCCAGTAATACTTTGTTACAGTCTCTCTAAATATTTCTCAGTGCATCGTCATTCATGAGTCATTTGAAAGCAGAGATGTCGGTTATTAAAAATGCTTCCTAATACTGTGTTCCAGAATATCTGATTTGGAACTTGAGTCTTTATTTCTGAATTCAACTTGGAAATGATTAAAATGCCATAGTAACTTTGGCTGTCTGTAATGTTACTAATAACTAAACTCTAAATGTAAAGCAGCTTTGCAAGAAAACTCCAGTGTCATGTTACAGTGAACGGACATCATAATAAAGGTACAGTAAATTTAAAGCAACTTCATTTAATTGAACATACAGGTTAGGTACAGGAAGAAAGAAGAAAACTATTTGCTGCTTTTAGATGTGACATTTCAGTGGTGTACCAACAGAGAGAATTTTGCTTGCAGAATTCTGTGAGCAAAACACTTCTGAGAATGTATGTATACAATTGTTTAAAAAAAACCACAGGGTTACTGACACAGATGCCAATTTGGTAGGGCATATGGAACATTTACACTTGCCTTTTTCATTCTTTCTTGCTGCAGCTGGTACTGATTTAGTATGTGAAATTTTACTAGCAGGAGTGCTAATCAAGATGGAGATTCTGTGAAGATTTAGTCATTTATGTAGGGGAGAACTATGGATATCATTAAAAAGTAGGAGATCATCTATGGGAGGAACATTATCATTATCTACCTAATTTTTAAACTAAATAGAGAAAGAATGGTGCTGTAAGTATCACTTGAACAGCCGCAAAAGTACAAGTTTTTCCTTGTAATGTTCAAGCAGTCTTACAGTCATAGCATAAAGTTTTGGTGAAGGGAATTTTGAATCTACTCAGACTTTGGGAAGCTGAGGACAAACCAGTGGTTATTGTTCTACCATTTTTCATAGCCCAGATGATGAGGTGGTGGAATCTCCTTCCTTAGAGGTTTTTAAGGTCAGGCTTGACAAAGCCCTGGCTGGGATGATTTAGTTGGGAATTGGTCCTGCTTTGAGCAGGGGGTTGGACTAGATGACTTCCTGAGGGCCCTTCCAACCCTGATATTCTATGATTCTATGAGTTTTTTAACATTGAGCAGGTGCGAGTTGAGATGGGATCAAACCAAAAAGCTGGATCCAAATCCCAGGCTTGGGTTTGGATCACAGTGATCAGTTCAAACCTAACTATATAACATTGGGGAAAGCTCCAATACCTATCCAGATTTTGAAGACTGGCATTCATGAGTGTTCAAAACCAGGCTTTTCCTTAAATTCATTATGAAGCTAAGAAGTTCAGATCTTAGATATTGATTCAGGCCCATCTGTGAAAATGGGCAATGAAGATTATTTTCCATGAAGAAAGTACCAAATATACATTAATTATCCAAAGAGGGGATTTTAAATTACGCACAGTGTAAAAAATCATGCTAGGGATTAGCTATCCTTTCCTGCCAAGATTATTTCACTGCAGATAGCAACAGAATCACTTCTGTATGTTAAATCTGTTGTACAGGTGGCTCAGTGGTATGAGAGATCTGAATAATAAAAACAGACAAACATCTCTGGCCTAAGGTAAGTGACGGTATAAGTAGAAGTGGGTGAGTTTCATCCCCTGTGGAAGACTGCCAGCTGCCTGAGCCTTCAGCATCAAATTCAAGGAGAGGCACGATGGTGGCTTTGGAGTAGGCTGTACTTCTTCCTTTACCTTTACCTCTTCCTTCCTCACATAGGCAGAGAATTTCTTGACTACAATGAGGACTTGGGAAAGGAGGAAGCTTGGTATGACATGCTGGGTGATAGATTGTGCTCTGAAATGCTTGGGGACTTCTATCACCAGTAAATAGATAAAAACCTGCCTGGAACTATAGTGAAATTACTCTCAACTTCTCAGGCATCAAGCTTCATATCTAGACCTTTATGCATCTCTGCAGGCTACTACACTTTGGCATAATAGCCACTGATTTCTGAGGCAAAGTATTGGAGAAAAAAAATTTCAGTTATTTCAAGAGTGCTAGGAAAAAGCCACGCTGATTCTAGTTTCCAAGAGTGTACTGTCTACATCATGTTGGAGAAGGCAGCAATATTTCTCAATTCAATTTTTGTTAGATAGATAACTATTTTTTTTAAAGTTTTCCAATTAACATATTGAGTTCTGAGATTATGCTGTACTTCTGAATGGAGATAGCTGACATTCAGAGACAGTGGGCATTTGGATAATTTCCCATTAAATACTGACAGGTTTCTGTACATAGCATTTCTGGATTTCAACTGGACATTAGCTTGGATTTTCAAAGGAACCCAAGTGAGTTAAGTGCCAAACTCCCTTTGATTTTCAATGGGATTTGGGAATCTAACTCCCTTGGGCTCATTTGAGAATATCAGCTTCGATCTTCACAGTGCTTAATTTCTAACAGAAGATGTGCTGGGGCTCAAGAAATTAGGTACTGGGACACAAGTAACTTTTTAACTTTCATAACTGACGCGGCAAGCCCAGAGGTGCCAGGGCTATGAACTGCCAAGCATAGAGGTGCCAGAGCTCAGCAAGCCCTGCCACAAATTAAACGCTGGATCTTTCAGCAGCTATCAGTAAAGGTTACCAGATTACCAACATTGTCCCAGTTTCACTTTTTGTTCTTATCATTAATAGAAAAACTAAAGATCAATTTCAGAGATAGCAAGAACCAAACCACTCAAGAGTATTTTTTAAAGAGACATCGTGAACTTCATGGGACATAATTTAGGATGAATAGATGAATCAACCCTGCTAGTTCCGGGGACTCTAGGTATTTCAAACCTGATGCCTAGAGTACTGAAACTGTCTCCTCCAGAAGCCTCAAGCTTTTAAATACCCATATTTCAGTAGTGTAATTACAGCCCTGCTAACTACCAACAGTAGCTGCAGATAAGGGCAAAGGTTCTGATACTTGCTGATAACCAGGGAGGAAAAGTGTGAGATTTTCTCAGCCTGCCAGAAAAGGGGGAAGAGAGCAGGGTATAACTGAGAAATCTAAATACCTTTTGTTGACTGGGACATTTATATCAGATGCTACCAGCAAAACACCAAAAAGAAGGGGAAGAATAAACCTCTATATTCACCCTAAGCAATTCAGTAATGTTTAAACCTTAACCATTGTCAAGCAATGAAACATTTTCTCTAAACCTCCAGGTCTGGCATGGCAATTTTATTTAAGTATTACCAAAAATATTTTCCAGTTGCACCAGCTGCCACTCCTGAGGCAAGGGTGGGTGCCTGCAGGATGTCACTGCTCAAATGCTATTTTAAAAGGAAATGCTTGCTGCATTGGGAAAGTACACAGAAACAAAGCGCTTGGGTAGCCAAGAGGCTGTGGTAAAGGAAAAGGAGAATCGATACCTTTTCTGAGGCCTGAACAAAACATCTGAATTCTCTCCCTTGAGGGTTCTCACCCTCCAAATGGTTTTTTTTAGTGCTCACAAATACAAAAGGGTTATGAAACATAAAGTCATCAAGTGGCTTGTCCATTTCACTGAATGAAATGGTGGCTGTGAAAAGCAAGTGTACAACAAGTCACTATTCTGAACAGTTAACAGAATGAAAACATTAAGGAGCTCATCTGTGGACTGATGTTGGCATTTAAAGGTTAGTTTTCAGCAAGTTCCCATGAAGTTCTTGGCAGCAGGTGACCTCAGTGACTGTGATCTTGTCTCTCACATACATTTCATAAAAAGCTATACTGCACCTTTATGAAACTGTTTACAGAAGAGCGAGGCGCGATCACAACTACGCGGAGGGGTGTCATACTCACTTCACCACAGACATGTGGACCAGTGGTTAAATATTCGATTACATGTCAGTCACAGCACATTAGGCAATCTTCCAGTCTGTCGGCTTTGCCTTGCCCAGCTCCAAGCTAAGTATCATCAGGAAAGAAGTAGCACTCTGAATTAAAGGGTCTGAAAAAAAGATTATATTGCAGTCAATCTGCAATGGGCATTTTAGTTCCAATATAAAATGTCCCTTATTTTCTGTTCAGTGGGGCTGTTTCTCTACTTCCTTGTACCTGGTATAGCTATTTACACCTGGTGAAATTGAGTGCAAGGTGAGTGTGAAACAGTAGCATTCTCATCTGGTAGAGTTTTGCACTCACTTTGTACAGGTGTAAATAACTGCCCAAAGTGCAAGACTCTGGAGAATCAGGCCCCTACTGTCAAGCAGTGTTGCCAAACATGTTCTGTGTTTTCCAGTATAATGGGTATAAAACTGTGTAACCATGGCTGAACACAGTCTGGCCTGTCTGGCTTATGAATGACTTACTGAAAATATGTTAGGAGTGGAATGTAAGATCTGTGGACCTGTTGCCCATTTTGTCTAGGCCAGAAAAATTCTGTATCAACTCCAAGAAGAAAACTACTTTCCAAAACACCAGCTCAAGCAGAAAGGAACTCCACACAATTTGTGCTGGCATGGCTTCTAGACTAACAAAAAGTTATTCATGTGCATGTTGGGAGGCATGAGACTGGAATAGTAGAGGGTATGTCCACTGTCCCCTCACTGGAATCTTAGTGTCAGTTTTCTTAAACATCCTTCACCTATTTGAAACAGTTACTTGAGAAGTGGTGATATTGCCATTGTGAGTCTTGTGCTGCCTGTGCTTAACCGGCGCTTTCTGCTGCAAAAAATTCAAAGTGAATTTGAAATGAAAGGAGACAAATGCTGAAGTCTCTGCAACATTCAGTAGCAGGAACGTAAGCACTGTGTGGTTTCATATTCACCCAGTTTTCCAACAAGAAGTGCAGGAGCTCCAAGACTCACAAGGCAGTATCACGAGTAACTTCTCAGGTGACTATGTCAAATAGATGGAGGATGTTTAGCAATACAAACAATAAGATTCCATTGGGTGCCAATAACCTCTACCCTTCCAATATTATGTTTCCCAACTTGGATGTGTGCAGCTTCAAATCTGTCCTCAGGCTCCAATGTCAGAGGAATAATTGGAAGGGAAAAATATTTGACAGTGCAGAATAACTAATAACACAATAAAAGCCACACTGTACTATCAGCAAAACTGGGAGTAGATTCCTGCCCTTTTAAATGCATGTGTGCATATGGCTAGGGTTGAGCATATGGTGCTCAGATACTGTACCATGGTGCTGAGTGGTAGGAGAACCTAAATTAGTAGGACCGAGTAGGTAAGGACACTCAGGCAGAAGTAGTCTGTCTCATTATTTACAAAAGAATATGTATACAATGTAGTATTTGAAGGGTACTCCTCAGGTAGAATGCAGGGGGGATCAATTGTGGATAGCATCCTCTTGTTCTCTCCCTAAATCCCCCACCAGTGACTGCATTTGCAGAGGGCATCTTCAGTGCTGATGGCAGTGTTGTTACAGACAGAAGGACTCTGCTTAATGCAGCCTCTGATGTGCCTTACTTTTTTAAAAAAGATAAATCTTGACAGCTTGCCAAATACCACATCTGCCTCTCTTTGCACCTCAGAGGGTGAAGCCGAACAGCAAGGTGGTGAAGATGAGTAAACCTATCAATTAACAGTGTGGGGGCTACTCTCTCTTTTTCTGTCAAACAACTGTAGGTGATCGCCTCCCCTGCCCTTAAAAGAAGTCTCACTGCCTGTTGGCTAGCTGGCAAATGCAATTTGCAACACCTGTGTGACAGATAAGCACAGCTGTAAGCATGCTGCTGTTGATCCATCTGTAGAAGGCACCACATGCCAGTGTTTATCTTAGAATCTTAGGAGGAGGGGGTGGGGGAAAGCATGTATTACACAGTTAAGGTTTCTTTTTTCCCCACCATTCATCTCTTATTTCCCCTCTCATGTTGGTGTTTCCCCCCCCTTCTTATTATGGCTGTGTTAGTGAATACTAATGAGACAATACAACCCAAGACGATCACTGATTGAGTGAATAAATTCTTTGGGTACTGAACACCTGTGACCTGACTAACAAGGCAAGTTGAAGCTGGCTTACCTGATTACAGCTAAGTATTTTGGTTAGCACCTCTGGGTTTCCATCTCTAATTGCTGGTAATGATAACACTTGAATCATAATTTGATGGTCTGTAGGTTTCTCAGCTGTTTCTTCCCATGCAAAATAGATAATGGAATATTTTGCCCATGACACTGAGTCTATATTTTGTATGTGATACATCAGCATTGTGTAAATTTTATGAACAACTTCTATTATCTTTGAAGCCACAGAAACAACAAACAGTTATAATTATGGTCTGAAGATGCTGTAGTGTTTCAAATATGCCTACAGTAGTGGTATTACAATGAAAATGTTCTGTTTGCCTGCAGCTTTCACTGTGCTCAATGACATCACAATTATGCTGTATTTGAGCTGAAACTTCTGTCCTTAAACAGAAACAGCTTGTCTGAAACCTTTTAGGTTTTCCTTCTAATTTCTTTTGATTCTTCCTTGAGTTAAAACAGTCAAAATGGTGAATACAGTAGGATAGTGCATTTTTACAGGCTTTGTGTCTGGGCTTGCTAACAGTAAGTTATAGGTACTTTGTGTGGTTGCATTTGGGAAATGAATGCATGTTATTTAAAACCTCTTTATGTGCATCTGCTACTTGTCAACTTGTGATCTTCTGATCCTTGAATATTTGGCAACCCTGTGATTTGTGATAATGGAATTACAAAAAAAAAAGTGATCAACAAAGACAGCACATTATAAATGTGCAAAGCAAAACTTATGTTTGAAGAAAAATGAGCTTTAGAAAGGAGGTAATGGTATTGAAGAAATATTTGAACAGTGCAAGCCTTTGGAAAGAACCACATATCTTTAAATATGCAGTCAAATGTAAACATACCTGAGCCAGATCCTCAGATGCTGTAAATTACTGTAGCTCCATTGACATCAATGAAGCTATGCTGATTTATATCAGCTAAGGATCTGTCTCACGTACAAAAAAAATATTTTCTTTACCTCTCTGTTTTAAAGTGAGTTTAGTATTTTCTAACACTTGTTCATAAATGTCAAACTAGGATCAGTTCCAGTCCCCACGGGATATTTGTGCAAATCGCACAAAATCGCTGCAGTCTAGATCCTCAAAAATCAATGGGAGTTAGGCATCTAAATACCGTTGCAGACCTGATAATCTGCTCCAGAGAGATCCGCTGCTAGAATAACTGGATGGTTGTGCAGGTGAGAATAGGCCTGAGTGGTGTTGAAGTAACCAATGAAAACAATAGTGATGGTATAATGATTGAATAATGGAGCACAGGGCAGTACAGTAAGAAATCAGTGGAGTGAGTAAACAGCTGAACGCCATGTAATAATCACTGTGATTTTGCAGCGGTTTGTCTTTAACACAATGGAGAGACATGGTCTGCTGATTAAAGCACAAATGTGAAAGTCAAGTGATATGAGTTTTAATGCTGGCACTGCCCCAGACTTACTGCATGACCTTGGTAAAGCCACTTAACCTTTCTGTGGTTTGATGTTTCCATCTGTAAAGGGAGGATAATAAAGAATTGATGCGAGTTTTAATTCATGAAGGTTTGTAAGGTGCTTTGAGATCCTCTGATGGGAAAACTGTCTTGAGAAGAGCAAATTACTGGGACCCAATCCTCAGCTGGTGTAAATCAACATCATTGCACTGAAATCAATGGATTTACCCTAGCTGGAGCAAAGCAGATTTACAATTTAAGGATCTGCCCCTTTATATTTTCGGGGAGCTAGGAAATTGCCACCTCACTTTCGGGAAAGATTCTTCCTGGGAGCACATCGATACTAGTAGAGGACCCCAAGTTTATGCTGTATGTCCCCAGCTATGAGGCATATTAAAGGTAAACTGCAGTACAATGTCAAAATATCTGAAAGATTGCCTAGAACTGCTAGCTCTTGGGTGGAAAAAGTGGAAAGCAAGTTAGAAGTCTTGTGTTACCTTTCATTTTGCTGGCAAGGACAGAGTTAAATTGGTGTAACCCTCACTGTGGAGGCTGTTCTAGTGAGATAAAAGTGAGAACATCTGTACAGCTTCTGTTGGTAAATTTACAGAACTGATAGAGTAAAATTAGTGCAAAACTTGCACACAGATCAGCCCGAAGACTTTAGCATGTTAAAACGAGTGGACCCTCTTCGTAGGGCTTCTCTATATACAAACTGGAGCCAATTAAATTAAACCAGTATAGTTAAATTTTGGAATCCCCTGTGCAACTCCTTGTGTTATATTATATTTGTTATACACATTAAAGGGGCAAGGTCAACCAATAATAACCAAGTTTAAATTATTTTAAGAGAGTCCACACACAAAATTGAACTGATTTGTGCATAGACCATGCCTTAGCTTCCAAACGCTCTACTGTCATATTACACGATAGACTGAGGTGCTGATTATGCCACAGATAATGTGTTTGTTAATGATCAAGTTAATGTTAAAAGCCATTACTGTGCATTGACATAATTCTTGGAACATTATGCCAGAGAAACGCACCTTTTGTGAAGCAACGAAATGACAAAATTGAAATGTTAAAAGTTGAGTGTCTGAATTGAGCGTCTGTGAAATCATTTAGACAAGATCATTGTTGTTGCCATTGTAAAAGAGCTAGAGAGTGACAGAATGAGCGAGAGCGAGAACACCACACACTGGAGTATCTTTCCTGGAGGAAGATGTAAGGTAAACAGGATTCCTACTTAGCTATTCCCTCACTCCAACCTGGATGGTCTTCACCTAACAACAGAGCACCCTCCTCTGGCAGCTTGCCAAAGATGAAAGCCTGCATGGAGGTGTCTGGAGCCTGGAAACTTTTAAGCAAGGCAGGGAAAGGACTCACTGCAGCATATCCCTATATGTTGCTCTAATACAGGGGCAACAAACTTTGCCTAACTAAAGGCCACTTGCCTGAAACTCTAGGCAGATGCACCTACCTTACATAAAACAAGTAAAGGGGTGGCTATCAGAGACTACAGACCCAGTGGGCAATGCTCCAGGTTGGTCTGAGCAGCTAAGATTGCACGCTGAGACCTGTGGTGTTCACAAGCTGCCCTTTATATTAAAATTGAGGGGAGCCATAGGTCACATTATAAAACTCCACGAGCCACATGCTACCCATGGGCCTCACTTTGCCCATCCTTGCTTTAATAAAACAAAAAAGAACACAGAATTGCACTAATGGCTTAGCCAACGGACAGACTGTTAAACGCCTGCAGTGGAGGGACACTTTACTGAGCAATATACTATACAACAAGCTTGTGTTAAAACATTGACCCACAACATTTGGTCCATAAAAATAGTTACATTCGCAGAGACTCCTGCCAGTGATAGTTTTAATGCAGGATCTGTGTCATGGTGTAAAATAAACTACTTCCGACAATACAGTAAATAGACAAAAGCAACAGCAGAAATCTTTCCTTATAAAACAATGAGCATACAAACAACTACTATTAAATAATGTCGTTAAACCAAAAAAGCACAATGGCACAGTTTTAATGTAGAAAAATAACTTAAGTCCTTTGACATGTCAGTACAACTGGGCACCTATCAAGTTCTTGTGCTGGTGCCCATTCATGGAAAAATATTGAAGGACATAGATTGCATGATGTTTCTACTGTGCAGTTGCAATCAGACATGGGTTTGTGCTGTGCCAAAATCTGAATATTATTGTAATGGAGCTTTTGTTTGTAAATTTTTACATGTCTTTAAAAAAATTGTGCAGCACAGAAATATTGTTGAAAAGTCATTAAATTTCCCGCAGTGTTATAATAAGATCAGATCCATTTTCTGCCAATGAGTTTGGCTGTGTTAGCAGCAACAAGATCCAATATAATTAGTGACAGGCAAACTCAGTCTGTAATATTCACTCCATCTCAAACCATTTATTTTTGTTTTCAGGTCTGGAGGAATTAATACAAGGTCATTGTGCCCACTCTCATTTTCCCTCTCCTGAACTCACAACACTTCTTCCCTCCAACCCTTCAATAGACTTTGAAGACTTCACCACTCTTCCTCTTTGCAACCCTCTAAATGGCCTGCAAATTTCTCTGATAGAATTCTAATTATCTCCCTATAACTCTCCAGTAAGCCCTGGCACCTCCGCCCAAGATCATTCAGTGTGTTCCCTGCCACCTGTAACCCTCCAATTCAGAACATCCTGCTCTGGGTTCACTAGTCCCACATGCTATGGGATCTGAATTTGCAGTCTGAGCACATAACTAAAAAGTGCATGAAATTGGAATTCAGCAGGGCCAGGGCCAATGTGTAGATTCCTAGTAATGCTAGGTCCTGTGTGAGATCTACAATGAGGGGATGGGAGTTTCAAGGATAGGAACCTATTTGTAGGTCACAAATTGGGAGAAAGATAGGACGTATACATCTGTCTTATCTATTCTTGTCTAATATGACCACCAGTATAGTATCAAATTACCATATAGACAATTAAGCAAAACATGAGTTCATGCAGAGTGGACCATACTCTCTTCCACTTTTTTATGTTATGCAGCTTTCTGATGTGTTTGATTTTTATCTTCCAGGAGAAGCATTGTTGGTCCATCCTGCTATCTTAATTGTGGAGGCAAGTCCTGAGCAGGGTGATGTGCTTTGCATTTTGCCCTAAAAATATGAAAAGTTGGGATGCATCCTCTTCTCTGGAAGTGTGAGACTCTACAGCCACAGGAAGTCCCCAGCATCCACTCCTGAGGGTCTGATCAGGACCATCAGCCATAATCATAGACTCATAGGACTGGAAGGGACCTTGAGAGGTCATCTAGTCCAGTGCCCTGTACTCATGGCAGGACTAAGTTTTATCTAAACCATCCCTGACAGGTATTTATCTAACCTGTGCTTAAAAATCTCCAGTGATGGAGATTCTACAAACTCCCTAGGCAATTTATTCCAGTGCTTATCCACCCTGAAAGGAAGATTTTCCTAACAGATTCAGCTGCTGCTATGGGGCATATAGAGAGGGGTAGAGGCTACGGAGGCTTTAAAGATGAGAACCAGGATCACGTAGCTGGATGTCAAAGTGAGATGCACCAACATGATGTGTTTTCAATGGTTTGACCCACCTACGTAGAGGTGAGCTGCTGCATATTGGCCACAAAGAAGCTGCATCTGGCCCTTCATAGATATTCACTGCAGTATGTTAGAACAGAAGGGAAGAAAGCATGTATCACCGTCTGAATATGAAAAGAAAAGTTTCAATCTCCTGACTAGTGTAGATGGAAAAAGGCATGTCTGGCCAATACCATCAACAGAGTGTCTAAGAGCAGTGATGTGTCCAGCAAGGGCCCAAGGAAGTGAACTACCATGACAATCTTAGGGCAGCTGGACTCTGCAGAAGGTGAGATTATGGCTCCTTCCAGTATCTAAAAGAGTTTTCCCATTCCTGCCAGCATCATTTCCATTTTACCTGAGTTGAGCTGGAGCCACCTGCTTTTCATCTAGGTTTTTGGGTGTTTTCTGGCCCCGGGTAGCTGGGTAATGTCTATGTTCCGTGAGATAGATCTTGCTCTGCATTACTATCTTAGAAGAATAGATGAAGCTTGCTTAGTACTGCTCTGCTCTGCTCAGCCCTGAAATGCCTGTAAGCAAGTCAGATGCAAGTAATTATCAATGGTGTCAAAAACTACTGTGATATCTAGCAATATTAGAATGGACATTTGTCCCCTCTCCATGGTATTGAGGAGACTTTCAAGCGCTTCAGCTAGGAGAGTTCTTGTATCATATCCCAGCCTGAAGTCTGACTGGCAAAGGTCAATGATATTGGAAGAAGGCAAGTGCTCCTTAAGTCTGAGTAAGGCCATCTTTTCAATAGCTGTATCAATAGGGAAAATTAGTGAGAGGGTAGCTAGACCATTTGTGTAAAGAGAGTTGATGCTCTAGAAACCTATGATAGTTCTGGGGACTGATAAGATACCATATTTGAAGGAGGAAACTAAAGGGAAGATGGAGAGCTACCCTGCAGAGTTGTGGACACAGAGGATTGTGAAGATGGGGAAAACCAGTGGCTATTGCTGGCTTGGAAAGGCTCTGGGGAGCAGAGCCTTAACATGCTGAGTAAGCATCCAAAGTAAGCCTCTAAAACTGTATTTTGTTGTTGGGTTTGTCCATCACAGTGGCCTCAAATCCTGGGTCCGTTCAAATGTTGAGGAAAGAGCAGTAACTGCTCATCCATATTGCCCTATTTAATGTACTGTATGGGAGTGCCCTCTTCCAACCCTCCGCTTCCCTCCCTCTCCCCCCATTTTTTTTTTAAAGGACAAAATGTTTGTTTCTGAGCAGTAATAAAAAGGATTAGAAACCCCATAAAATCCCTTACATGTAAATACAAGCAAACCAAACAATGGGAACACCCCGTCCCCATCCCACAAACAGCGTATTGATTGGGATCAGCTTTTATCCAAACAAATATCCCTCCTGATAGAAGGGACCTATGCTTTGTGTTTCCGCCCAAAGGGAATTTCAGGCCTAAAAAATAGGGCTTTCTAAAGGACAGTGCAGATGCAGCCTTAACTACAGTAGAGCTTTATGAATGGGGCACTCTAATAAGTACTACAACTAGTCATCACATCAGAGTTACAGTGCAAAGTATGTCTGTGCACAGGTCACTGCTTTTTATGAACACGTTCCAACATCTTATAACAAATAGGAAAAGTAGCCCATTTTGACCTTTGAAGCCTGTTGCAAAGTCATTGCTGAGATATTATTTGAGTAGCTTGAAGTAGAATAATGTTCAACTCAGCTTCCTGGAGCTGCATTTGAAATGCAATTAATTGACTGCTGTTAGTTGTCAATTAACATTTATTATCAATTAGTTCATCAAATTGATTAGTTGGCAGGACCTTAAAGCCTAAATGCACTCCTTTCCATTATAAATATGTCTATAAGAGTAAAAGCTACTCACTAATTGATGTCAAACTGAAATTGCTTATGTTGGTCAAGAGACGAAGCACATTGTGTTTTTTAAATCCATATGAAATGAATTTTGCAGAAAATACATTAGTGTCACATTTAAAAAAAACCCACTATATCTTTGGTGCACGTGAGTTTTCAAGTGAATTTTTTAAAGTCATTAGGATATGTAGCCCAGTATGAGAATTGTAGGTAGGAAAAGGTTTTTTCTGATCCAAAAAGGTGACACTTCTAATTTAACTGGTATAAATTTTACTTCATTAGCTTACCTTTCAAAATGGCGTGTGGAATAAATATGTGACACGAAAGCAGTTCAGACTTAGCAGATTTCCCATGAAATTATTTACATTTCCTCCCCTACACTCCCCCCTCCTGCCCCTACAGGTTTGTCCAGGGTTCAGAAAGGCAGTTCTTCCACCACAGGCTCTAATCAGGATTACTAAAGAGGGTCTCTTTGTTCTTGAAATCTGGATAGTGATTCCAAGCTGAGTGCTGTCTCAAAAAAAAAAAAAAAAGGGGAGGGTGCAGGGGTTGTGGGGGGAGTGAATATTAAGGGAATTCTTTTCAGTTTCTTATTTTTATAGGCCATTATGCTGTTCATTCAGGAAATATGTTCTGTGAGATCCTTATTATGGGGGCTGGAGAGAGAGCGATATCAGAGGGACTTTTACAGGAGCCACCGTTGTTTGAAGTGTAAGCTTAAGTGGAGTTGTTGCAACGGCTGCTGCAATTGACTCTCACCTCCCTGCAGCCTAGGGCTGAGGAGCAGATAAAATTGTGAAGAGTATCTCTTAGCTTCTTACACACACAAAATACCTGAGAGGGGCTCTTCACTTTCATTGCCTTTGTGCAACATGATTATTCCTGCTTCCCCCCAAACTGTGACCTAAATATGGCTGAAAGACACAACATGTGACCTGCTTAGTGCTGCCTGTCATGGCCTGAAGCCACAGCAGGAACTCTATTAGTGGGAACAGCACAGATGCTACCAGATGGCCAACATATTGTCCAGAGATGACCCATGTATAATTGCAGAAAGTTCAATACATTCAGGTTTTGAATTTAATTGCATTGACCACCTTAGCTACTGCTGCTACATGATTTAATTTATTTAAGGTGGATACTTACTTTGAGAGAGAGAGAGAAATCCGCATGCTTTTAACTTCACAGATTTTCTATTCCACACAATGTAACAGCCCAAACTCTCTATTTACAGCTGTGCCAAACTGAATTCAGGTAGTCAAGGAATGATGGAGACTTGCCCTTTCACTTTCTGTGATTGATTTAGATAAGATACTTGGAATCAAATTCAGCAGACTTTACTCAGGCAATAACCCACTGAAGTCAATGAAACCAAACAATGTGAAACACTATTGAAGTACATGAGAATTTTGCTCAAGTAAAGATTGCAGAATGGAATCCTTGATTTCTAACTTAAGCAGGTATATTATTAGAGAGAAAGGGTAGTCTTGTTAAGACACTGGACTGGGATTCAGGAAATTAGGGTTCAGTTCCCTTCTTTCCCACAAAATTTGTGACCTTGGGCAAGTTACTTAATCTCTCTGGGCCTGATCCAAAGTGCAGCAGGTTTTAGATCAGGCCCTATGTGACTCAGCTTCTGTCTGTCTAGTCTATTTAGATTGTAAACTAACAATAATGGAGGGCTGTCCTTTAAGAGGTGCATGTACAACATCTAGTGTAATGGGTCCCACTCTAGGTTCCTCTGGGTGCTGTTGCAATGCTCATGATAATATATATGCTCCTAAACACATTTCTGACCTATTACCACATCTTACCCTGGAGTATGTCACATTGTATCACATTACACATCCTTGTATTCAGTCTTGGTGATTCACTGGGTGTCAGTCAGGACACCGGCAAACGCAGCCAATGTGAATCATCATTAGATGACTTAATATTCACATTATTTTTTGTTTCATGTAATAAAGAGATCAGCTGAGACTTGGGAATGGGCCCAACCCACAAAGCTCAGATCCGCATCCAAACTTTCACGTGGTGTTTGGAACTGGGATTTTGTTTTGCCCCACTGTAGAAAAGAGAGGCACTCCCAAAGTCCAGCTCCAGATCCCACTCTGCCGCTAAATGTAGTGGTGATGTCTTCAGGTTCTGGTGTGGCCTCATCCCTACCAAGAATCTGACAGTAATTTCCCTTATGCATAATAATCAAACTTGCAGTTACCATGCTTTCAGAAACTTTTTAGTTTATGGAAAAACTGAATTTTTTTCACTTAAGAAACAATGAAGTGTTGTTTCAGTTTCTTTCTTTTTTTTTTTGGATGTTGCTCTTTTTTCATGCTGTCACTAATCAAATGTAATCACCACGGCATATGTTATTGATTTTGTAATTGCTTCTTGAATGGTTTGGGCCCCAAGACTGTTGCACTGTGTGAGGATGTCATTTGGGTTATATGTAGGCTAATGGATGACTTATTTTATTAGGAAAACCCTCCAACGTACTGTATGTTTTGGATAGTTAAATACCAAAGACCTTCTATCAGAAGGCCCAGTTTCTTGTCTCATACCCTTTGATGTGACCAGATAGCACTCTTTCATTTGAAAAGCCTATCCTCTATTGTACTGTGTTTTAACAGTACTATAAAATAATGTCATAAAGGCTGTGGCTCTTCTCATACTGTAGTTCTAAAGTCCTACAAATATAATTCATGGTTTAGTGTCTAGATCCTGCAGTCACGGATGCCCTACAAATTCCTAAAATAGACATAGGGCATATCTGTGCTGCAATGTAAGCGCAGGCCCAAGCCTAACTCCCTTTCTGTCTACACATAAATTGCAGTAGCCCAGGGGTTGGACCCAGGGTCCCAGGACCCCATGGATGTGGAGAGTCTGAGCCGGGGTCAAGCCAGGACCCAGGTTTCAAGCCGTATTGCTTTGCAGTGTAAACATTGCCCCACCAGACTCAGCCTCTGAGTCTACACTTGAATAAAACACCTGTGCCTGGCCTATGTCAGCTGACTTGGACTTGTGAGCTCAGGCTGTGGGGCTATAAAATTGCAAAATAGACATTGGGATTGTGGCTGGAGCCTGGTCTCTGGGACCAGCCCCTCTCATGGGGTCTCCAGAGCCTGGACTCTAGCCCAAACCAGAACATCTAAACTGCAATTTTATAGCCTCACAGCCCGAGTCCCAGGAGCCAGAGTCAGCTCACATGGGCCATCCACGGGTGTTTTCTTGCAGACATACAATTGGAATCCATGAATCCCCCAGGCCTACTTTCTTTGTCCTCTAGACAGTGAAGTTTGATGGACAGTCAATTTTTTTCCACACTGCGTCACAAACAAATGACTAGTATGGCCACTTTTTGGGAAGGATCTAGGAAGTCTGGGAATGGGTAGTTGGACTTGGGCCTGCATAATCCAATGTAGACACTGGAGCCCTATGTTGTGACCCAGGATTCAACAATTCCTAATTTGGAGTTGTAAATGAGTATAGACACTCAAGCCTTAGGTTAACAAACTCAGGGTCTGCTAACTTGAGTTCTAGTAACCCTGGGCTTACATTGCAGTGTAGACATATTCATAGAGCCCTAGCTTCTATGGACTGACTAAGCAGCACTTTGTGCATATCTGGAGATAGGGCAAAAGTTCCCCTGGTCCCGCTTAGATCAGCCCTGGTGGCTGATCTATTTATACCAGTTACCAATAGTCCAATGTGCATGGGATCAGGAACAAGGAGGAGGAGAGGTGAAGGAGCTGCAAAAATAGTCCTACACCACTGAGAATTGTCATATGCAGAGGGAATCCTCTGGTTAGCTAGGATGGAATTTAGCCTGCTTTGCATCACCTGCCAAGAAAAAAGCAGCCTTGCTACTCTGGAAAATCTAGCCCACGGTTTGAGATATAGCTCAAAATATTTTAACATGAGGGATTCACCTCTTGAACACACAGGCCGTATTCTCCAAAGGTATAAATTAGCAGCATTCTTTTACCTTCCATAGAGCTATGCTTATTTACACCTGCTGGGTATCTGTCTCATTCTGTTTTCCTTTCTTTAAGGTCTTGATTAAAAAATGCAATCAGTTGGAGTCTCCTCATTGATCACAGTTGCTTTTGGATCAGGCCCTGAGGATCCATCTTATTGGATTCAATTAACAGAATAAGCTCTAAAATATTTCTAGAAATTATGTTGGCATAGCTCTATTGATTAAGAAGCTATGCTGATTTACACCAGCTGAGCATTTGGCCTGTGTGTGTGTGTGTCTGTGTATGTGTGTCTGTGTGTGATTTGTACTTGTGTAAATCCAGAGTAACACTTGGAATCAGTAGACTTCCTTTTGGTTTACACTGAGGTAACTGGAAACAGAATTTGACTTTCACACTTTTCTACTTTTCAATTATCAGTTATATGTTTTTTATTCTTTAAATCACAGTTAGAGGGGAAATATCCTTATTAGAAGAGATCACTTTTAAAAAGCAGAAAGGCATCTGCTTTCTAGAGCTATTTGCACCCCCAAAACTTGCTCTTTATTCATATCTCTCATTTAGCTAAAGCTGAAACAACCAAATGAAATTAATTGCTCTTGAAGTTGGATATCACCTTTTTGAGCTTTATGAGCCTACTCTTCTGAAATTAGAAATTGCTTGTGTGGAATGTTTCTAGCTAAACTGCTTCCTGCAATCACAACTTTTAGTCAGATAAGTGCTTTGTAAACATAATTTGTGTAAGCAGCAGTGATATCCAGTGGCCGATAGACTGATCCCAAGTGGATCTTGCCCTATTATGGAATCATTCTGTCCAGATCTTCTTTTACTTAACTATGATTGTCTGAATCATTGAGTTAGCTAAATATAAATAAATGTGTTGAACTGCACTTTTCCTCAGACCGTATGCCAGCTCAAAATGCTCTCAATTTAAGTTCCAAAAGAAGTTGTGAACACCTGCAAATATTAAAGATCAGATTTTAGGTTAATGTCTTTAATGTAGGGTGACCAGACAGCAAATATGAAAAACTGGGACCGGGGTGGGGGGGAGGGTAATAGGAGCCTATATAAGAAAGAGACCCAAAAATCAGGCCTGTCCCTATAAAATCAGGACACCTGGTTACCCTACTTTAATGAAAAAAATCTATGTTCAAAATTTCTAATTTGGGATGCTGAAGATAGCCTCCTAAATAACTTCAGTGGGAGAAAAACAGATTATGATGCCCAAGTATAGATTATGGGGCCTAACTTTAGGTATCTATGTTTGGAAATTTTGGCCTAATTCTACAGGGTCCACAGAGCAGAAAAACTTTAAGTGAAGCTTTGGAACGCTGACATTGCATGTAGTTTTTTAACCTTAGCTTCAAATTTTGCAGGCTACGGTCCTGATCCTGAGTGAATCAATGGGACTACGCATGTGCATAAGGACTCCTCATGTGAGTAAATGTTTGCTGGTGAAGGCCCTAAGCACAGCTCTAATCGCGTGGAAGACTATTCAACTCAGGGATCGGCAACCTTTGGCATGCGGCTCGCCAGGGTAAGCACCTTTGCGGGCCTGGCCGGTTTGTTTACCTGCCATGTCAGCAGTTTCAGCTGATCGCGGCTCCCACTGGCTGCCGGTCGCCGCTCTAGGCCAATGGGGGCTGCGGGAAGCGGAGGCCAATACATACCTCATCCCACGCCGCTTCCCGCACCCCCCATTGGCCTGGAGCAGTAAACCACAGCCAGGGGGAGCCACGATTGGCCAAAACTGCTGATGCAGCAGGTAAACAAACTGGCCCGGCCCACCAGGGTGCTTACCCTGGCGAGCCGCGTGCCAAAGGTTGCCAATCCCTGATTTAACTTGTAAAACCTATCAAGACTAGTTTGTACCAAATGTGTGCTTATGTCACGCATACACCTTTTTAACAAAGGATGGAATGGTCCACCTTAATTTTAGATAGGTAGTAGTTGCAATTATGTCAGCTACTTAAATTTATTTGCAGGCAGTCAATTCATATTGATCATAACTCGACCTTACAATGACCTTGAGCAAAGGTACTCCACGGCTGTTATAAATATTGTGATCAATACTGGAGTGCAACTGACTATACCTAGTTACTGATAAATGAAGTAAAAAAGTACACTATTTTCAGAAACAAAGATAACAACTGCTCATTTAGTCAACTGTTTGCAAAGGTTTAATATTGATACATGAAGCTATAATGACATTCTTGGGCACTTTTAAATTGTGGAAAACAACAGGGAGCAGAGCCAGTGTAGCATATTAAGGCAAAAGAATCGTTACTTCCCAACTTCAAATAAGAAATTTCATGATATTTATTACAACAATGCAGATAACAAATACATTCACTTAGCAGTACTTGTCGGAGATGGCTTGTATCAAACTAGTTCTTTTCTTTATGTGTGAGCCTGGTCTAGTGAAATAAAACACCATATTACTGTACATGGAACAAAGACTTTAGTACCACTTATTTTACTCTAGTGCCACTCTCTTTTGCACATTTGTGCCTGAATTAAATTGCACATCCCCAGGTATAACTAACTGTAATCATGAGGAAGAGATCATTTTGGTCTCAGCACATCTGCTACATGTTGATACATTTCTCTACACTGACTAAAGTTAAAAGGAAGGATGTTAGAGAAGTTTTCCCCAGTTGTTCCTTTCACTTTGTTCAGAATTCCACTGAGCAATGCACCGGCAACTTAAACTGAGACAAAATAGAAGTCCATGGGCAAAATGGTAACAGAGTCTGTTGCTAACGGAGAGACCTGAGCACAGAAGCTGACCTTTTAGACACTGCATCCAACTGTCAAATTCTGTCTGGGGAGACATTTATTTTGAACAAGGTAGACCTGCTTCTCCCCCAAATCCACTGGTATCTTCCTCAGACAGGCTGCTGTCACTACGACTGATGCCTGGCTCTGAGATGCTAAATGCACTGGATACTCTGGGGCATCACAGCTGTAGGATGAAGTGAGAGAACTGTAGCACTTACAGCAGCAGGATTGCAGGAGCATTTCTTTGTCCCCATCAACTACCCTGATAAGCCACGGAAGTTTTCTTTTCCTTCCATGCGTTTTGCAGTTCAACTTGTATTTAAACCCATTTTATAGTTACACCACAGGGTTTTTGGAAATAGATTTTTACATCTGTGACATACTTTCCTGAAGACATTAATTAAATGGTGAGAGATGGTTAACGCTCCTGAAATCAGAAACAGGAGGCAAAACATTCTCCAGATCCAGACCTCCCATCGACCTCTCCACTGCTTAAATGTTTTCCCCACACATTTACTTTTCTCTCTTGATCCTTGGAGTTGATCTGATCCTATTTCCTACGCCCTAGACACTAGACTTTTTTGCATGCTTCCGTTTTCTTTTTTCTTACAGTCACGTCCTTCTCCCACCTCCCTTTAGATCTTACACTCCAGTGAAGCTATTTATTAATAAACCTGTGTTTTCAGAACAGCGGTACATCAATAAATGACCGAGTGGTTCAGTTAGTCAGCATTCTGGGAAATCCTTTGCTGTATTGAAGAACTGTAAATCTCCATTATTGCTTCCCATAGCACAAATAAAGAACACCCTCTTACCTTCATGACATCCTTTTTGTTAATTTTTTAAGGGTGAATGTGTATGTTCATTATAGCTAAGAGGCTGAAATGCTTAGTGTTTGGACAGGATGGATGCCAGTTTCTGATCTGCAACTGAAGATATTGTATTTTTTTTCAGGTAACTGTTCAATGTAAGTCAAACACAATTGAATTAAGGTATGGATGGGTAAATGGATTTGATTAAAATATAAGCAACCCCCTCTTTTGCCTCCTCCTCCACACCTGGATTTTGTTCATTCCAGGAGGGAGGGATCTTATGTGCACCAAGATTTTACAATTCTTGGTGAGACCCCTCCTTTTATATTTCAGAATGGTAATGTTGTGAGACATCTCCCCACAGTACAGGCATTATAGGATCATAGAATCATAGAATCTCAGGGTTGGAAGGGACCTCAGGAGGTCATCTAGTCCAACCCCCTGCTCAAAGCAGGACCAAACCCAACTAAATCATCCCAGCCAGGGCTTTGTCAAGCCTGACCTTAAAAACCTCTAAGGAAGGAGATTCCACTACCTCCCTAGGTAACCCATTCCAGTGCTTCACCACCCTACTAGTGAAAAAGTTTTTCCTAATATCCAGCCTAAACCTCCCCCTCTGCAACTTGAGACCATTACTCCTTGTTCTGTCATCTTCTACTACTGAGAACAGTCTAGATCCATCCTCTTTGGAACCTCCTTTCAGGTAGTTGAAAGCAGCTATCAAATCCCCCCTCATTCTTCTCTTCTGCAGACTAAACAATCCCAGTTCCCTCAGCCTCTCCTCATAAGTCATGTGCTCCAGCCCCCTAATCATTTTTGTTGTCCTCCACTGGACTCTCTCCAATTTATCCACATCCTTCTTGTAGTGTGGAGCCCAAAACTGGACACAGTACTCCAAATGAGGCCTCACCAGTGCTGAGTAGAGGGGAATGATCACATCCCTCGATCTGCTGGAAATGCCCCTACTTATACAACCCAAAATGCCATTAGCCTTCTTGGCAACAAGGGCACACTGTTGACTCATATTCAGCTTTTCATCCACCGTAACCCCTAGGTCCTTTTCTGCAGAACTGCTGCCCAGCCATTCGGTCCCTAGTCTGTAGCAGTGCATGGGATTCTTCCGTCCTAAGTGCAGGACTCTGCACTTGTCCTTGTTGAACCTCATCATATTTCTTTTGGCCCAATCCTCTAATTTGTCTAGGTCCCTCTGTATCCTATCCCTACCCTCCAGCGTATCAACCACTCCTCCCAGTTTAGTGTCATCTGCAAACTTGCTAAGGGTGCAGTCCACACCATCCTCCAGATCGTTAATGAAGATATTGAACAAAACCCGGCCCCAGTACCGACCCTTGGGGCACTCCACTTGATACCGGCTGCCAACTAGACATGGAACCATTGATCACTACCCGTTGAGCCCGACCATCTAGCCAGTTTTCTATCCACCTTACCGTCCATTCATCCAGCCCATACTTCTTTAACTTGCTGGCAAGAATACTGTGGGAGACTGTATCAAAAGCTTTGCTAAAGTCCAGAAATAGTACATCCACTGTTTTCCCCTCATCCACAGAGCCAGTTATCTCGTTATAGAAGGCAATTAGGTTAGTCAGGCATGACTTGCCCTTGGTGAATCCATGCTGACTGTTCCTGATCACTTTCCCCTCCTTTAAGTGGTTCAGGATTGATTCCTTGAGGACCTGTTCCATGATTTTTCCAGGGACTGAGGTGAGACTGACTGGCCTGTAGTTCCCTGGATCTTCCTTCTTCCCTTTTTTAAAGATGGGCACTACATTAGCTTTTTTCCAGTCATCCGGGACCTCCCCCGAGCGCCATGATTTTTCAAAGATAATGGCCAATGGCTCTGCAATCTCATCGGCCAACTCCTTTAGCACCCTCGGATGCAGCGCATCCGGCCCCATGGACTTGTGGTCGTCCAGCTTTCCTAAATAGCCCCGAACTACTTCTTTCTCCACAGAGAGCTGATCACCTCCTCCCCATACTGTGCTGCAGAGTGCAGCTGTCTGGAAGCTGACCTTGTCTGTGAAGACAGAGGCAAAAAAAGCATTGAGTACACTAGCTTTCTCCACATCCTCTGTCACTAGGTTCCCTCCCTCATTCAGCAAGGGGCCCACACTTTCCTTGACTTTCTTCCTGTTGCTAACATACCTAAAGAAACCCTTCTTGTTACTCCTAACATCTCCGGCTAGCTGCAACTCCAAGTGTGATTTGGCCTTCCTGATTTCACACCTGCATGCCTGAACAATACTTATATACTCCTCCCTGGTTATTTGTCCAATCTTCCACTTGTTGTAAGCTGTTCTTTTGTGTTTAAGACGAGCAAGGATTTCACTGTTAAGCCAAGCTGGTCGCCTGCCATATTTACTTTTCTTCCTACACATCGGGATGGTTTGTTCCTGCAACCTCAATCAGGTTTCTTTGAAATACAGCCAGCTTTCCTCGACTCCTTTCCCCGTCATGTTATTCTCCCAGGGGACCTTGCCCATCAGTTCCCTGAGGGAGTCGAAGTCTGCTTTTCTGAAGTCCAGGGTCTCTGTTCTACTGCTCTCCTTTCTTCCTTGTGTCAGGATCCTGAACTCGACCATCTCATGGTCACTGCCTCCCAGGTTCCCATCCACTATTGTTTCCTCTACTATTTCTTCCCTGTTTGTGAGCAGCAGGTCAAGAAGAGCTTTTCCCCTAGTTGGTTCCTCTAGCACTTGCACCAGGAAATTGTCCCCTACACTATCCAGAAACTTCCTGGATTGTCTGTACACTGCTGTATTGCTCTCCCAGCAGATATCGGGGTGATTAAAGTCACCCATGAGAACCAGGGCCTGTGATCTAGCAACTTCTGTTAGTTGCTGGAAGAAAGCCTCGTCCACCTCATCCCCCTGGTCTGGTGGTCTGTAGCAGACTCCCACCACGACATTACCCTTGTTGTTCATACTTCTAAATTTAATCCAGAGACACTCAGTTTTTTCTGCAGTTTCATACTGGAGCTCTGAGCAGTCATACTGCTCTCTTATGTACAACGCAACTCCCCCACCTTTTCTGTCCTGCCTGTCCTTCCTGAACAGTTTATATCCATCCATGATCCTGTTATAGAAGACGAATGAGTTCATTTGCATGAAATGAAGACTTATACAGAGGAGGGAAGTGGGGTTACTTGGACCTCTCTGTAACGTAGGTTAGAGAAGATCTGGTGTATGTTGAGAAGATGGCTTTGTTTGGGGAAGGAGAGATTGGGGTGGTGGTGGTGGAAATTCCAAAATGTTCAGATGAGATGAATATCTAGACTTTGGGTTCTTATTCAAAGTGAACCCAAACTTGGAAACTTTTGAGATTTAGGAGGTATATGATCTGTTACTTTGTGAAAGCACATTCTATCCACATTGTAATTGCCTTACTGGAGTCATTATGATATATTGCACTCATTGTACTATCAAACTGAGTTGTATTTCATCACATTCAGAACTGGCAGGATGGAGACATGGCTGACATGCTGCCTGTAACTAATGCAATGAGACGCAGTATCCAAAACAAATACCTGCTTTTGCTAAGTCTCAATTAGCTAGAAGTGTATTTTGACATTTCTGTGGAGACTTTGAACCCACAGGTAATTGTCCAATTGTACTTGTCCAATATTCTGCCAGCAGGCTCTGTCTTGTTAAGGACAGACCCCTTTCTGTTTAACTGAGAGGACATTCAAACTGAGTGAGCTTTAAATTACCTTTGCTCACTTCAGGCTTTATAAGCAGATGGGAAAACCTACTCAGTCCAGTTGTTTCACCAAATCGATGAGATTTCAGGTCCTTAGATGCCACTGAAATAAATAATAAAAAAAATCTAATACCAAAGGCATGTAGAAATCCAAAAATAAAATACGGCATATTTTTAGTTACTTTTTGAAAATTTGCATAAGAATGAAGAAATCCCCTGTTCAGATATTGCAAGAGTGGGCTTTCCAACCTACTGAAAAAACTGAGATGTATTAGAGATGGTGAAATTACAAAAGCAATAACTTTGCCATATTAATTAATCCTGAATTACAGCAGAATTTTTATAAGTGCATATGACATCCAATGTATGCCAAATTAATTCTTTACGATCATAGCTATTGCAATCAATACTAAATGAATTCATAATGATAAGATACTTTAAATAAAGAGTTACCACAAAAACAATAAAAAGGTCATCACCACCAAAGCTATAGCATACTAATAAAGAATGGGTGATAGCTATGAGAATCAATGGCAAACCGTTATTTATCCCTACGTTTGTCCTTACCCCCAAAACTCACACGATCCCTTTCCTTTACTTAGTAATTCTATTACTGTGCAACAGCATCTTCTTTTGGAGCCAGTGTCTACTGGATAGACAATAAGAGATATGGTTGATATGAGTAGTACAGCTGACTCCCGGGTGAGGAACTTAGAGAATATAAATACGAAGTCTAAGAGATGGTCTACACTAGAAGGTTAAGTCAATCCTGCCACTTCACTCAGGGATGTGAAAAATCTATACCTCTGATCGACATAATTAAGCTGAACTTGTCCCTGGTTTAGATCTCACTAGGTTGGTGGAAGAATTTTTCCATCGACCTAGCTACTGCCCCTCTGGGAGGTTGATTACCTACTTTGGTGGGGTAGCCTCTCCTGTCAGCATAGGTAGCATCTACAATGAAGCTCTATAGCACTCCAGCTATGCCGCTGTAGCATTTCGGATGTAGACAAGCCCTAATTCTAGGAGGTCCCTGGGAAATAGCACCAGTATTCCAATGAATCTGTTAAGAGCAAATGTAAAGAGCAGTGAGAGGAAGCCATTAGCACTGCATATCACCACCACTACTGTTACGTGACCTGGCTTTGGTGCCTAACTCCCTGTGAGTGGGGCTTACCCCAAACCCCAGACCTTGGATTTCTTCCTGAGTAACTTAGATAGCTCAGTACTCAAATTGCTGGTTTATTATATGAATCCCATTCTTAGGTGCCCAACTCTCTCCATGCATTGCATAAGGAGCTGGGCACTTAACTCAGGGCTGTGGATTCTACTGGGCAACCTAAAATTAGGTTTTGCAACACTGAGTCAAGTCCCCTTTGTGGATTTAGCCCTTCATGGCTCCATTGTGTTGCATACTATAGGCACTTGGAACTTCATAGCAACACCAAGGATATTGTGTGTTGGGCACTTTTCAGTCATAAAATATGACAGGTCCTTCCTCAAGATTTAACTCTAAATGGATAGTGCACAGACAAAGGAGTGGGGAAGAAATCAATATTTGTTTTTTATATTATAGGCAGGAGAGGTAGTGATGCCTATTAAGAAAGTTGCCCAACATTTTCTATTATAAGACTCCTTTTTCAATTGCTCATGACTTTGGCAAACTTGAACCATTTAGGCTGATAAATTCTATTCCCTATGTCCTCTTTAGGCTGACTTTATATTATTTTCTGGAAAATTTCAGCTATATAAGTTCAGCAGTTCCCAATACCCATGTTATGGGAGGAAAGAAAGTATTTTCCCTTTGTTTAGAAAATTTTGACAACCATTTAACAGAGAAGCTGTAGCGCCTCCATGCTTTGGAACATGACATTTGGTGCACCCTGGTGTCAGGGATGTAACTTTGCCACCTCTGAGAAAATCTGCCTAAATGTGGGCATATTTTGAGCCTCTGAAATGTGCAGTTTGCACATGCTCTGTAGAAACTTGGAAACTCTGGAAAATTTAGCTGCCAAACTTTAACATCAGCCCCGAGCATGGCTACAGGGACTGAACAGCACTTTTCCTGAAGTTGCTCCGGCTGTTGTAGCACCAGGCGCAGAGACAGAGAGCAGGGAAACTCTTTCCTATGCAATCAGTGTTTCCCCTGCTGGTAGCCAGGCAACATGGAGGAGAGGAGGAAGAGGAGGAAGCAACCTGACTGGAATACAGACGGGTGAGGAGAAGAGGGTGGGGGAATGGGAAGAGGAATGGGCTTGAGGAGCCAGTGGCAAGAGACCTGGGGGACCTGAAATAGAAGCAGAGGAGAAAAAGAGGGGCAGGGGCCAGGACAGGAGCTGGGGAGGGGAGGTTAGGAGCTGGGACCTGGAAGTGCAGACAGGGAGTAGGGGAGCAGCTGGGGGAGAGGGGTTTGAGCTGGTTTGGGGGCGGATAGTAGCAGTGTTGGGAGAATGGGGGCAGGAGGAGAGGAGGGAAGAAGAGAGGGGCTGGGCAGGAACCAGGGAGGGCAAGGACAGGAGCTGGGCAGTGGGGTCAGGCCAGCAGCAGAGGGAGCACTGCTCTGAACACTTCAAGTGGAATGAAAAAGTACTCTCAAAACCAGACCCTGGCATCTTTACTTAGGCACCAAAAATTAGTTGACACTTTTGATGATTTTGACCTTGATCTCTGCATCAGTTCCTCATTTGTAAAATGAAGATAAAACCTCCCTCTTCACTTTGCAGGGGTGTTGTGAAGCTGAATGAGTTGATGTAAAGCACTAAGATACTACAATGGGAGCACCATAGGAAAGCCTGAGAGGAAATTAAAAAATCTGTCTTCAGAGTAGTGTGCAGTAAACAGGGCCTGGTGACTCTCAACAAGGATACAACAAAATATTGACTAGCTGTTCATTTAGTGAGCACTGTCCATCCTGTGCACTGAATGAAACAAGGGGTCCTGTGGAAAAATACTGTGTGATCATGTGGTTAGACTGTATCATAACTCAGACACACAAAAGGGCTATATTAAGGCTGTATGGGAAACCTTAATTCCGCTTTTGAGTGCTAAACTTTACAGCTGTAACATTCTTTTAATGTATTTTTTGAGTGTAATACATAGTGCAATGAGTCATTCCGTGGGCACCCTCTTGAGAATGATCTGGAGGGAAGGAGTTGGAGGCCAGACATCAGTGTCATCCTGGGGGAAGTGGGGACTGAAATCAGCATCTATCCAGTCGGGGGCACTATGTGATGATTCCAGAATGAAGAGGAAGGGGACATAAGGTTAGACGGGGATCAGGCACAGGAAATGACAGGCAGATGGTTGATGAGTAGCAGCCTGGGATCTGGCTGTGGATAAACAGCCACACAGATAGAGCCTAGGAAAACTGGTTCTCAGATGGGCAGATCTTGTAGGGTGAGGGAAAGAGACTAACCTAGAGCAGGGCTGAGAAAAGGAAAGCTGCCTGCAAAGGTGGCATGCATCTGCACTAGGCGAGGTCAACAGGACCTGCTGAGAAGCAGCCATTCCAACCTCTGAGCCAAAGGAATACTGTACATTGCTCTGTATATTAAGCCACTTGGCATCTTTGTACTATATTCTGTATTCATCCGTGAAAATAAACAGTCATTGCATATTTGAGAGAAAATGCTTGTTTTAGCTGCCCTGGGTAAAGTTCTATTCTCAGCTGTCCTGATGTAATTCAGAAACAACTCTGCTGAAGTCAATGGCGTTACCCAATATTTATACCAGTGTATCTGAGTTCAACATTTGTCCCACTATCTGAAGATCACACACCCAGACAGGACCCCTTGGTTCAGAGTTCTTATGATACAAATGATTTAGGTGGATGGAGGGTCATGATAGGTAAAAACACCCAACATCCTTTTATTCTAGTTGGTATGGTGAAGAGTGAGCCAGATGACGTTAGAGTGGTTTTCAAACATCTCCATTCACTACCAGTATTTGATTAAAGTCTTTTAATTTCATTAGACAAACTGATTTTTCCATGCATTACTCTCTCCTTTTAATATGTAAATTACATGAGATTTGACTCATTACAATATTTATATGCTTGCTGTCTTCAAATGGACACCAAGCACAAGGCCTCAATCTAGGCTGGGCCTGTTAAGAAGAAACAGGTGTGAGAAAAGATGCTGGGTTTCCACATAAACGCTTCCAAGAGACCTTCCCACCAAAACGTCTGACATTCATCACATTTTATATGTACCCAGACTGCTCTGTGCTGCTTTGTGTTTTACTCAAGGGGTGCCTGCAGCCAAAGCAGATCGGCCTGTGATCTTGTCAGATTTCACAAGTAAGCAGTGTCAGGCCTGGTTAGTACATGAATGAGAGACCTCGAGGGGGGAAAAGAAAACAATATGATGCTGCAGGAACCAGTATTGGTGATTGAATAGGCAGCACTCTTAGGTCTGAGTTGTTATTGAATTGATGCCACAGCATGGTGACAAGGCGCACAGTGCTATTGATTGTACCCACATCTGTATGAGACAACAGAGGTCTGGACTACTTGTGGTCACTAAAGATCACAAGGCTCTTTTCACAAGTGGTAATCCTGGAGTCCTAGCTAAATTCTTATGCTGGTAACTACATTCTGCCACCTTAATTTCCCTCCTTTCAGTTGGACCCAATATTCTGTATGGCATATACTAGATCCTTGGTGTAGTGTGCTGTTAAATACTTACCTTTCTAATAGCAGACATATTCCACTCCATAAGTGGCTGCCTTTCATTAATGAGTGATTTGTGTGTATATTTGGCATACAGTCTGTGTCTCTCTGTGTATAAAATATACATGTATATACAAATATGGCTTTCTTATGGAAAGCCTTACTTAGGTGAGTAATGCTTATTCATCTGAATAATTCCATGTACTGGGCCTACACATATGAGTAACAAGTATCTATGTGTACCATAGTAAGTTGTTTTCAGAATCGAGCAAATCAATAAATCTGATAAAGGCCCCGATTCAAAAAGGTACTAAAACAAATGCCAAACTTCAAACATATGAGTAGTTTTATCGATTTCAGTTGCTTACAGTTAGGCACATGCATAAGGACACTTCTGAATCAGGGTCACTATTATTTATTTTTCTCATTAGACTGTATTATTTAAATATCAATTTAACATCACTACCAATATGTTCTAGTTTTAGACTTCATTCTTCATTCACCTGGTATAAAAGCCACACTACATTTCTTTTACACTTGGTAAGGCAAACTAATGCTGAAGAAATGATAAATCTAAATACTAATATGGAAAGAAAATTCGAAATATTATTGGAAATTCTGTATTTTTCCTAATTTTTGCATAATTTTGGAGAAAACTAAGCCATTAAAAGGTTTTTGATAAGGAGATGAGAGTTCAGATTTTCAAAACTTCCAGAATTAGAAATGGATTACTTTAGATACACATGTACACATCATCAGATACCTGATAAAATCCACTATAGTGCATGGATAAGCATGATGACTGATTTTATGAGCGACAAGGCACTGCACATCCATGAACATGATCTAGCCCTCAGAGATTCACGCATACTAATATTAAAAAGCTTGAAATCAAAGTAAAATCAAAATCGTGAGGGCCTGCAGTCAAAACACCTCAGGCTGAGATTGCATCATGCATCATAAATGAAGATAGGTTGTTGCTTGGTTTGCAGACAGCCAATTAAAGTGTAGGTGCTGTGGGAAGTAATGCTGGTTACTATTGTCTATGAAGAATTATTTCCTCTGAGTAGAGCTGGGAGAAATTTTTCTCAAATGAAAAGTTTTTTGTTGTTGAATGGCCTTTTTACAAAAACCAAAAAATTGGCTTTTTTAAAAATCAGAGATGTTATCAAAATGTTTGTGGAAATAGTTAATATTTTACTTACCAAAAAAACTAGGTTTTGAAACTGCTCCCCCCCCCATCCATTACACTTTTGATAATACTTTTGATAAAATAGTAAATAAAATAAAAAATGTGAATAAATGAAAAATGGGTCTGTTTTGAATCCAGCAAAATGGAAACAACTTTGAAATATCAATTTTTTTTGCATTTTTGAATTTTTTTCCAACCAGCCCTGCATCTAGTCCAGTGCCTTAGCATGGCACTAGGGGACACTATCTGCTGGAGATGCCAAGTAAAAACAGGGTCTTGATTTCTTTTGCTTATTAAAGGTCCAACAATTCAGCAATGATAGGGTTATTAACTTTTGTGCCCTGGTCAGATTTTAACTTGGATTGATGACATTCTACCCATCCCCAGAATGGTGATGGTTCACCTCAAGAGACAGCTGCATTTCATTGCTAAATGAAATGATCCACGGTAGAGTTGGTATATCTGTTTACGTTAATAAATGTTTGGGGATCTTTGGGGATGATAAATACTATAATAAAACATTCAAAGCATTAGAGGAAAACTGATCTGACTTTCCTATACCCAGAAATTAACTAAAGATTTCTTATAGAAGTCATTGCCCAACAACGCCTTTTTAAAAACAGCATGGTATGGCAGACAAAGTATATTTCCATATTTTACATACCAGGATACAATTTATCTCTACTAAAAATGACATCTGCATTGTTTAATGAGTGCTCTCCATGTATTTGGTACTGTTAAAACCTCAAAAGAAGACACAGTCCTTGCCCCAAGGAGTTTGCAATCTGAGATCCCAATCCTGCAATCAGATAGGTTTAAGTGGCACCCAGGCAAAACCAGTTGTGTTCTGCATGGCCACAGGGATCTGCCCTATAGCTCCAGTTACACGATCAGGGCCTCCATAAGTACATGTTGCATGTTTGTTTATGCCATAATAGTCATAATTTTAGGGAACATTTTTACAAACCAATGCCCTTTTTCCTCCTGGACCTTTACTTCCTCAAACAGTCCTCTCCAGAGGAAAATGTATCTGTTTAACAGAATTGAAATGAATTATGTTAATTTACCAGCATAGAAATGAAATACTACCAGTGGTTTTGCTATTCATTATCCCTTCTGTTAAAAAGTAAAGATCAGTTTACAATTAGGATCTCTCGTAATAGAGCAGCAAAGTGATGTAGTGCTCATTGGGGTGATGTACACAGGAAAAAACATGGATGATGAGTCAAGTATTAAGGATGAGCTTTAAACGTATAGAATTCCTTCTTCTTCTTCTTCTTCTTTTTTTTTTTTAAATCCAGGCTTATTTCTGATTTACGTATTTCAAAGCTCACAGAGCCAAAGGAGAGAGATTTTCTAGCAGTGGGGGGTGAGCCTATTAAAATTCATCATGATTCTCTTTACTGAAAGGAGTAAACAAAAATCAATTTTCTTTAGTAAAGAAGTTGGCTGAGTTGCAGGTTCATCTAGGGCAGACCTAGTGGACTCTTACAAAACGTTTACCAAAGAATTCAGAAATACAAAATTACTGTCGCTCCCACTTTTCAGTTAGGGAGGAGGGGAAAGAAAGGGGATAGAAAGGTAAAGGATGTCAAAGCTTTTCAACAAAAAGATGCAGTCCTATATGTATCTGACCAAACAAATGTAATTGTATCCATTAAACTAAATAGAAAATTGTTGGGCTACAGAAAAGATTGGATTGTCTATAAGGGTCACACAGAAACCAAAGGTATAGATAAACAACACCAAGCACACTTCTCCCTTCACCCCATGCCTCTTTGCTCATTCTTTGATGGAAATGCGTTTTCATAAGTATATGAAATCTATATAAAGTAACTGTATCTCTTTGCTTTTTGCCAGTACTATCCCAGGACAGGGCATTGGGTTTCTTTGAGCCCAAGGGATTAAGCCAGCAGAGCCCCTCCTATATGAAGCATATGATATTGATATCAGTGTTTTTGGTAAAGTACGGATTCGAAAATTCACATAGCACACAAGGCTCCATGAAGTCTATGCTCTGTAGAGATGTATAGGCAGGGGTGGAAAAGAGCCAAGAAAGGTTTCTGCTCTGAAAAGCAAGTATTATGTAATGGGTTAGATTTATTTGTCAGGGCCTTCTATTTAATATTTGGTGTGTTTCCACTAAATATGGAAATAGGTTTGCATTTCAGGCCATTTTGGGGTTTGTTCTAACCCCAAGTCATTTGGGTTGGTTAAGAAGGTATAGGCAAATACAGACAGGGCTGCTTATTCTTAAACATTTGGAGTTGGTTTTCACAGAATTCTTCCAGTCAGGCAGTGTCCAAATCATACTGTCTTTTAGTCTTCCATGCAATATTTTTACTGTGTTAAGTATAATGAAGAACTCATGCAAAAATCAGATTGTCTTCTTCTTAACTAGAGAAATGTATTATGGTCAATTTGAAGTCTTCTAAGAGTATTATAGTTCTGTGGAAACTGGCAATGCTTACAGAAGATAGGTTGTCACAGAGTAGCCTGTTAATCTACTGATTCCTATTTTACACTAGGGCTACACAAAATGTATCTTGCTTTGTGTACCAAGTATGATATTTTCAAAATTGTTTTAAATTAGTTTTAGTGTGATCCTAAAAAAAGCTGACATAGCTGTGCTAGGATCATGCTAAAACTGAACTAAAGGCACGTTTACACATATGCTGTATATTAAGCTTAACCAGGTTTACGCCCCTTTCCTTTGGTTTTTGGAAGAGTCCCACATTGTCACATGTAAAGGGACATTTCAGCACTGATTTTTCATTTTCATGAGATTAAAAGTGAAACATGTAACCACAAAGCTGGTTTATGTCATCCCCCTGTTGGAGCCAGCAGTCATGCCAAAAATTAGATATTTGATAGGTTTGTGAGAGAAACAGATGCAGGAGGGATGCCATTCCCACAATTTTAAACTCCTTCTTATCTTTAAGCTAGAAAGAACATTCCAGATGAAGAAAATCTATTTTATTGGCTTTAAAAAATAGGGGGGGGACGACAAGTTAATTTAAAACCAATGTCATTCTTGGGAAGTTAGAAACCATAAATGAGGTGTTTGTGTGTGTGTGTCTTGAAAAAATAAACAAGTAGGCTAAGACACGCTTTTCCCTTGCTGTTTATCTGTTTAACTGAACCAACTTTTTTGTTCTTTTTGGCTCCATTTATGTTTTTGGGGTGCGGGGTGAAGGGGGAAGGTAAACATACGTATGTTTAAAGGAAGAATTCCCCTCAGACGCACATGCACAAGCAATAAACCCAGTGAAAGCTAAAGCATCCAAAAAGTCTTCTTTCGGCTTTTTGTTTTGGAAGCAGTTTGTATGTCCCTGTTCTTTTTATTTCATTCTGCCAGCTGTCTGCTAAACAAATCTAGCCAGGTGGGGCTTACAACCCATGACTAAAAAACCTACTAGTGCAGCTGTCCAGCTTGCCCGGAGGAAGAATTCAAACAAATGGCAGGAATGAAAAGATTGGTTTTGTTTTCAAGAAAGTAACTACTGTACCTTCCTTGCTTCATTTTTTGTTGTTTTTTTTAGTTAACTCCTGGCCTCCTAAGATTTTACAGTGTAATGGAAAATCCACTTTCATGGTTTTATCATTCAGTACGTTTTTGGTATAGCTTGGATTTCTTTAATATTTTTTCAGTAATTATTTTATTCCGTGTTAGACACGTAGGACAACTTGGCTGCTTCAAGTGTTACTAAATGTATAATAATCTGACATTTTCTCTACAAATCATCTGGTAAGCCATACAGAAGCTTAGCTGGCTTTTTAAATATTCAATAGTTGAATATATAACTAGTGAAGGGTGATGGTTGGTATTGTTTATCCACGAGCTGGGAACAGAACAGGCTTCTTTGCATTGCTTCATCAATCGACCTCAACTGTGATTTTCTAGTCAGCAAACGAGTGCTTCATTTTCTGTGTCTGTGTTGGGCTAAACGAGAGCTGTGCTAAAAATTACCAAACTGCCATCTGATCCATAGTGCCATCAAAAAGAAGATTATTATGTAAGCCACTGAGCCACCTTCTCTTCCTCCTTTAAAAAAATATTTATTCACTTGGCACATCACAAACTTCAGCCAAGGCATTTAGCTAATTTTAAAATAGAAAAATTCTCTGTGATTTTTCTGGGTGACTACCGAGGAACTTGGTTACTGTTGGCTGAATCCTGCAACTTCGAAGTCAATGGCAAAACTCCCATTCACGTCATTGGTTCAGCATTAGTACCCAATCTTGTGACATACTTAATTCACTAGGAGATGAGCATTCTTGCTCCTCTCAGGTGTCACTCAGATCCTTGTAAGATCTAGCTTTAAAAGTACAAGTGACCTTAACACCTCTCAGGAGTTGGGCAGCTCCTCACAAGTTCAGTCCTTAATTATGGGCTCTGATATAGGCACTGATCCACTATACCATTATAAATGCGGGAGACAAAGCGGGGTTTTGGATGGAGACTGACAGCTCGCAACCCCCCCATGTAATAACCTCGTGACCCCCTGAGGGGTCCTGACCCCCCAGTTTGAAAACCCATATGCCAGGCACTTTACAGACAAGTAGCGAAGGAAATGGTCAGATTGCTCCGAGAGCTAACTTGTATGCTTGAAATCAAACATGTGCTTAAATACGTTGCTGGATTTCAAGCATACAAGATTACCAGTCCCAATTTCAAGAGGTACTTACCAAATCACCATTAGAATAACAGCAAATCTGTAGCCCCCAACCTGAAGAACTAGGCACCAGTCTTGCAAGCAGTGGTGCATGTGTGGACCCGAATGAAAGAGTTCAGTTGAAGTCACAGAGATTCCATATAAGTATTAGGGTCCATACCAAACATCTCTCTGAATAATCCAAGCCAAGCTTTGGAAAGAAGCAAACCAATTATTATGCACAGTAAATGATTGTCACTTGTTCCCATTTTTAAACTAAAATTAGTGTGAAAGGGATGTGAAGATTGTTTCCATCTCTGTCTAGCAAGTACACATCTTTCATTCTTGACTAGCCAAAATATTCTGATAACCCCCCTTTCCAGCTGATTTGGCAGGGCCTGGTACCAGGGAGAATGAGGCATTCTGTCTCCTTGTTTTGTCATTTCTCAGGTGATGAGGAACCAGTGCATGCTGACTGGGCTGTACAATTCAAAATGGCATCCAGCACAGGCAGGCAAAGCCAGATTGCTGTTGCAGTCACTGTTATTTCCTTTTGTTATATAACAAGGCATGAGTGATATTGGTCGGGGTGCTCACAAGCCAAGAAAAAAGAAGGCCAATTTTTCATGAGGAAATTGAAGTGCTGATGCAGAACTAACCCTCACAGTTTGTTGTTGTTTAATGAAGAAGCAGTGAGTGGGGGATTTTGGCAAAACTTGGTGGGTGAGCATAACAATCATAATGACATTGTTTAACACACAATGGGGTGACAAAGGCACTGAAATGTAACAACTAAGAAATTGTACAAAGATTCTTTAAAAACAAATTAGACAAAAGAACAGAATTTGGTCACATTCTCAGATTCCTCACAGCAAAATATTCCCTTTTAATTGTTGATTCTAATTTCATTGTGCATTTTGTACATAACAAGCCAAATTCTGTTCTGAGACAATAGTGTGATTCTGGAGTCACTCCACTGAAACGGATGGAGTTGTTCCATATTTACACCAGTGCTCATGAGACCAGGGCCAGTGCAAGGATGTTTCACGCCCTAGCTGAAACTTCCACCTTGCGTCCTCCCCCGTCCCCGAGCCCCCACCCTGAGGCGGCCCCCCCGCCCTGAGGCGCCCCCCCCACGGCAGCTCCCCCCCTCCTCCCTGAGGCGCCTCCCCTGCCTAAGCTGATTGGCGCCTCAAGCCTGGGAGGCGGGAGAAGTGAAGCGGCCATGGCATGCTCAGGGAGGAGGTGGGGCAGGGGTGAGCTGGGGCGGGGAGTTCCCCTGTGTGCCGTTCCCCCCCTTACTTGCTGCAGGCGTCCCTCCCCGCGCCCCCCTGCCCCAGCTCTCTCTGCCTAAATGCCGGCGGCGACCGGGGCGGCCAAAGATCCGGCTGCCGCGGTCGCTGCCAAAGAAAATGCCGCCCCCCCAAATCCTAGCACCCTAGGCGACTGCCTAAGTTGCCTAAATGGTTGCACCGGCTCTGCATGAGACCAGAATCTGACTTTGCAGGCAGACCATGAGTAGCTTTCATACAGTACCTGTTTTTCTTAATGCAATAAAAAATACTCTTGTTCAAACTTCTAGAGCAACAGGAGTACTCTTGATTTTTAAGACAGCAGCAGTTCTTTAAAGTTATCCATTGTGGGTAGTTTTTATGAAATGTAGATTTATTTAATAAAGCACCTATAAATCAATAAAATGTGAATAAAGTAAGTCACAGGTTACATATTTTGCCCATGGTCACATGATAAGCCCATGTCAAAATCTGACACAGAACCCAGGAGTCCTGGATCTCTGATTTTCTCTTTAACAACCATAAAACATGTTGAAGGAAAATAAATTACAGGTGTATGGGAGTGTTCTCCTTTTATTCTTCATTTTCAGTTTCAGGTGATCTTTGTAGATGTTTTTACTTCATCTTTTTCCAGGCCCCATTTCTCTATTTCTCTGTGTTTCCAGGGTGCACACTCCCTCTCTTCTAAACCCATCCTCCCCCTCTCTCCACATATAAAAACAGTGTTTTAATAGAATTCTAACCTGAGAAAAAAGTCTAATTTCATTTGAAGTTCTCTGAAATGCCTTCCTATTCCTACACACCCTCCAGGTTCAAAGCTATCCTTTTTGCATATGAGCTTTCAGGATTTTTTTCTCCCGTACAATGTTTTAACTTCATTTTTGTGTGTTCTTATCATTATTTTACCAGCATGTATAACACACATTTCCCACTTTACAACTGTGGTAAATATAAATGCAGAAATTATACACTCAGATGAATAAAGGAGCACAGTGAAAAAAATCCTAGCAGGTCTTGAACCAGCCAGTAATCACTCCTACATATTGTCTATTATAGCCCAGTGTACAAACAGTACATTTCCACATCACACAGGTGGAAGTATGAAGCTGAGGCTCATTTAACAGTGTGAATTTTCCCGATGTATCACAATTACAGGAACACCTGTGTTTCATAACTTTCTGCTGATCCACTGTGAAAATTCACAGTGTTTAGTAACCTAACCATCAATGTGCTTTGTTTCCTACAATATCTACAGTGGGGTGGTCATTCTTTCTTCGTCTCTTTTTAAGAATTTTTTTCCAGTGATTCCAGTGCTTGTGTTATGGACTGCATTTTACAGCCCTTTTGGAATGAAAATTCTTGATCACAGAATGGACTGAGGCTACAGCAGTGCAAGCTTCCCTGTAAATCTGTCTCAACCATATGCTGAGTGACACAAAAAAAAAAGGCACATTCCTTGCCCATTCAGTCCATGGGCTCGCTGCTGAGGATGCGAACAAGAGTGATAATTACTGCTATTGTGGTAGTGCTTTTTTTCTGGTAATGTGGACACTGGATCATTAGGAACTAAACTGAGACCAACATCTCATTTCATGTTGGCCACCTAGCTACCATCATGATACTGATGTCCAGTGTTGGGCTGCAGTACAAAGAATGTTTTGATAGTGGTTCCAGACCTCTTAAAAGGCTTTTAATAGCTCTTCACCCCAGACTTCATCATAGACATTGTCTCTGAATTCTATTCTATTCTATTCTGTTCTATCATTTTACTTTTCTATAAAATGCCATTGACATGCATGGAGTTGTACAAACAACAAATAATACTTTTTGTACGTTGCTTGTAAGGTAAACCTATCGTCACCTCTTTCCATGAATCCCAACAGACCTCCTATCTTCACTGAATGTAGACTGAGGCTCAGGACTCCTGAGTTCTTTTCTTTGGTCATTCTCACCTATTCTGCTTACAGCTTTGTCCTTGAGTGAACTTGGGGACCTCAGTATCCATCTGTAAAAGAGATAAAATAATATGTACCCTACTTCACAAAGTGTACAGAGTTTGATAAATTAATTAGCATTAAGTGCTTTGAGATCCACAAATTAAAGTACTATATAAGTGCAAAGTAGTAGTAATAGTTGGATCATTTTAGGATTTCAATGGTTGTGACCATCTCTGCTGGATTGGCTGTGGTCTGCAAATCTCACAGGTTCTCAGAGTTATTTAAGTTAGGAGAGTTGGTCATGAAGTCTGAGGGATTTCTGACCCAGATTAACCCTGGACCACATGAAATTTGGTTATTGCAGTTTTTATACCGGAAATGAGAGAGACCTCCATGGCAGTCACTAGATGCAAAAGGCCCTTATGTGCTATGGTGATGGATGCATTTTGAATGTCTATAAGGTGCCGAGGTAGAACAATAGCTGTGTTGATAGAAGGCCTGATCAGGATCAAGAAAAGGGAGCGGTGATGTCCCAGGTCTTGAACCAAGGCCTGGGTGTCCCCATTCAGTCACTGCATCCTAGCTTCCACCCAACATCTACTGAAACCTTTTGGGCTGAGAAGCTACTAGGACTATAGCCCCAGCCAAGGCACTACCCACAGGAGCTCTGACTGGAGGATCACCCAGCTCCACCGATTGGTCCAGCTACGCTATTTAAGCCAGAAGGAGGAACAGAAAGTTTGTGTGAGCAACAAAATGGATTCCTGTTGTGGCTGCATTGGGCTTGTGCCTGTCTCCTGCACACAACTGTGTTCCTGATTTCTGGATCACCCCTGCCTTCGATCCTGTTCCCACTGTGCTCCTGCCCCACGCTTGATCCTTGCCTGTCCTTATGCATCACCTCCAATTCTCAGCTACCAGTCCTGGCTCTGACCCTGGCTTCCAACTTCTGACCCTGACTCTGGCACTTGGCATCTGACCTCAGCTCTAATCCAAGCTTTGATTCCTGATTCTGACTCTGGCTTGATCCCTGGCTCTGGTAACTAGCAGTTGGCTAACTTTGTTCCCTAGCCTGGATGCCTGCTCTGCTCAGTAGACCTGAGTCCTGCTCTGACTACTAGGCAAGACTGCCTACATCCTGATCTATAACAGAGTTAGGGATCAAGGTGCATTCAGGGATCAAGACAACAGACAGACTTGGGGGAAAGGAAAAGGTTTGGGTTATTTTGTGAAAAGCCAGAGAGGAGAAGACGGGTACAGACACTTAGGATGGAAGTTATGGACTTTTCAGGGGCTTAGCTGAAGTGAAAAATCTCTAAGCCCTTTTGTGGGTCACCCATCACTACTTGGAACCAGGACCAGATTCAGGTAAACTAAACCAAATAAATGTCCTCTCGTCTCCCTGAAATTGTTTGGAACTATGGCAGGAGGAGTAGACAAAGCAGTGATGGAATACAGTGGTGATAGATAGTAAATATGAAAGGAAGTCTTTTTAAAGGAGAACTTCAAGAACAATTACTCAGAGATCCATCTTGAGTGTATATTTTCTGCATTTCCACTGTGCAATAGCACATATCTATACAAAAGAGAGGTTTTTTTGGGGGGTGGGGGAGTGGGGTGGGAGCGGAAACGATGCCATTGTTCTGGAATACCTAATTTTGTAAACATCTTTGTAGTGCTGAATCATCAGTACTGGAAGTCCAATAATAAATCACTGCTCTAATTTAACATTCAAGCTGAAATTCATGTTCTATCTAAAGTCTTTTGTAGCCACAGCTCAACACCCAAACAGGATGGTGAAAGGTAGATTTCAGCAGCAAGTGATTTAATTCACAACAAAGGAATCTGAGCCCAAATATGATGTGAAAAGTGGTCACTGTTCACACTGTTTACTTGTTAACGAAGCAAGTTATGTTACTGCACATAAAAAAGAAATAAAGAAACACCAGAACACTTAACGTTTCTAAAGTAGTTTCCTCAAATTCCTTAGCAAACAATATAAAATAACAACCTAATAATTTTGTATCTTAATCATGTTCAGTAAAGAAGTCCTTTAGATAATTGGCACTGCCTCTGTACTAGGCCAAACTTTCTTTTAAGTTACAAATACTCACAAAAGGTTTACATTATAAGGAGCTGCTTTGGAGATGTGCAGATTTAGTTTGTAAGTACAAAGTGAACATGCAAATTGCCTTATCTTGTGGGATTCACAAACAACCATCATTCAGATTGATTTAATACATAGCTTTTTATCTTTAAAAGTGTTAATTAGAAAATAGGGACAGTTCTCTGAACACTTAAGAGTAATAAATAGATCAAAACAGCATCCATGCTTCTGTGATGGAACTTCTGAAGACTTTATAAAGGGATTAATACAATTGTCAAAAAGACCACAGTATACATATTTAATAGTGCTACCAAGCTACAATTACATTTTTAGGACTCTGTTTGCTAAGCTTTTAAATACTCATTATACTAAAAAACCAGAACCACAACCACCCAGGGAATTTTCCGAACTTTAGCACATGACTCATGGTTGCTATGCTAGCTAGCCCTTTTTCTTATCCTGCCCCTAGACATACAGTGTTATATTCAGATTTCCCCAATTTGGATCTAGCATCAAAAGTTTTTCAAAGTAGAGGGGAAAAGTGTTAAAATTGTAGAGTTGCTAGATCTGGGATAATCACTTCACAAAAGATAGAGCATTTATAAGAATTTAGACTAAGGCAAATATGAGACGTCCTTCACCACTAATGTGCCATTAAAACAACCTGGGAAGAGGTCTGTAATACCTGTAATGCTCTTGAATCTGGATATGCTCAGTTTATACTTGATACCTATTGTGCTGCCCATCACAGGCTCTGACAACTACTACTATAAAGCCCATTTCAGACTCTCTCTATCCAAAGTGATAATCCTTGACAACAGCTCCAGAGGAACACACCTGAAGTTCCATGCCACTGAAGTTGGGGGGTGACTGAAACTGTTTGCAAATTTGAGTTGATTTCAGCATGTTGTTTTGGTTACTTTTTAAAAAAAAAAATTGGAAATGTTGAAATGGTTCACTTGGCATTTCCGAATGAAGGGTGTCAACTATTCTTTCCAGAAAGACGATTTGTTAAGAATTTCCCTATATTTTATTTTTTAAAAATTAAAAATATTAACACCTCCCACCTCCATCCAAAAAACAAAACAAAACAAAAAACCCCAATCCAAAATGTGTGTGTGTGTGTTGGTTAAACTACTAAACCAAAAAATGTTTTTGCCCAGCTTTAAGTCGAAGACTCTGTATTGTTACAAGACCCTGAAGTTGCAAGCTTGAGAAAAAAATTGAGGCATTTGAGGGGGTAAGTATCATCCCTGTCAATTGCCTGCATTGCTTCCCCTCCTTCAGGTAGCTACTTCTCATCCATCCCAGTCGGAGCCAGACACTGATAAAGTCAACCAGTCACAAGACCCTAATTTAGCAGTAGTGAGACTTGGAGCTTATGCAGAATTTCCAGGTGAATTGACCAGTTTTCCTGTTGTTGTTTAGTCAAATATATCCATATCCAAGTCATTGTTTTGAGCAATAAATCTGAGCAATAGCTTTGCCCATACACATTTCCATTGTTTGCACAAACCACACAATATTCACTTATTAGATCTGAATGTTTATGGAGACAACTTTGGAGTAGGAAAAGTTTTCATAATAACTGTGTGTCTGCTGTGGATATGGAACGAGACTCTCATATTTGCCATTCAGCTGCCAGAATCTAGGGGTGGCGAAGACCCAGCTGGAGAAGCTGAGAGATATTTCTGAAGGGGTTGAGAGATCCAGCATTAGGGGCTGTGTGTCTAAATCAGAGCAGTTGAGAGACATGATAAGGGCAAATGATGAAAGAGTCTGAACAAACTGAGAAAGTGGGAGAGTGCAGATGTCTAGATTAGCTGAAGGAAAAAGGTACAGGAGAACGTGTTATACTGTATGCATAGTTGTGCAAATCAAATATGCCATAAAATACAAAGCCTGATTTTATCTAAACTTTAAATTTAAATTTTATCTAACCTGATTCAAATTCCACTTTCACCAGTGTTATTGACATTGTCTTCAGTCCTCCTGAAATAGCCTGGTGAGAAATCAAAATCAGGCCTAATCAATGTAGTCTTACTATGTGCTTATGTCACTATTTGCTATAGAATTTAGAATGTCCCAACCCCATCTCGAGACAATAGAACAAACGTTTCTGAATATTAATGTAAACATCTAGATGTATAATTTAGAGAGAGAAAGAAAAAAATACTCTGATAGTAAATGTATGAACAACTTAATTTCTCATGGATTTTAAAGAACAGCTGACGTTCTGCATGGAAAACAGCATGTATTTGAAGACAGTGTTGTTTAATATATTTAATGTGTTTCTCATCCCTGTTTTATCATTAGGGATATTTGCATGAAAATGAGACTTCTGTTGCTTTAGGAGTTGATGTGCTGTTATTCTTCCCCTGAAGTCAGAATCTTCTGTTTGTGACATCACAGTTAATTAATGTGGAGATGATTATGATGTTAGAAGCAGAGGTTTATGACTTGAGGTGAGAAATACACAACAAAAGCACGTGAACTCTTAAGCAATAAAGATCCTGCTTTCATTCAAATTTTAACGACAAAGAACAAGGAAAGAAGCCTCCCAAAAATGACATCACCAGAAATGTGTCTAGACAGAAAGATTTTTCAGTGTTTTCCACGTGGCTTTTATAGATAAGCCCTGAACATTGTTGTGAATTTTTGAGACCATGCGTTATAAGATAATTATGACAGTCACTACCTTGTCCATGGTACAGTGGCTCTCTTTCAAATGGTCATGTTAAATTGGATGGATTGGCTTGTGGAAAACTCCATCCTAATTCTGATGTAAATATGAATTGGGTATTAAGTAGCTCACTGGCTTTGGATCATTCTAACATTGATTCAAAGTAATAACAGCATCAGTAAGGTACAAATAGTTCTTTGGTTTAGAAATAAAAGATACATTTACATGCTAGTTGTATCTTACTATCCTAACTTTTTTCACCTGTGTGTTTGGATTTCATTTTCTTGATCCCTCCTCATCTTAATTTTTGAATTTTACTTTCACTGCCAGATTAGAGCTTTATTTTCTCACAAACTTTCTGCCTCCATTTCTGTGCTGAAGGGGATAAGTCTTTCTGAGTTATTCATCTTTTTTTCCTAGGAAAGAGAAAAATAGGAAAATTCAGATAATATTTAGTACATAGAGAATTTTTTTTCCTGTTATGAGGTAGTTTTCCTGAATTAGCACCTGAGGGTTCCATCACACATCAATATGACATACTGGGATTTGAGATGATGCATCAGAAATTGGAAATGAGTCATTAAAACACAAATACTGGCACATGTATATAACATTCATAATGTTAACCTTTGTTGCATGCATTGTGGCCTACATGGGGTCTGTTTTTAATAACAAGAATCAATTCCACCCTCTTCTCAGGGCAAGGGGTTGCTTGTTCATATTACTAGTCAACAACTCAACACCATTTTTACTAACACTACAGAAAGAGAGAAACCTAGCACATTCTAATGAAAACTGAACAATTGTTTGGAAACTCGATAATGTGCTATAATACATTAGCTGAAAAGTTGGCAGAAGCTGTGTTAAGAGAATTGACCTTCATGCACAGTACCTTTTGAGAGAGAGAGAGAGAGGAAGAAAGAAAGAGGATTATTAAGAGATTAATAATAAGGTAGGAGGTAGGAATGTTGTCAAAAAAGCAAAATCAAGTTAAACTTTGACAATTTTAAAGGTGGGAAACTGCTATCCTGGGGCGCATTTGATAACAAAAACATTAGGTAATACGCACATAAAGACGACTTGTAATTGTCATAGAATCATAGAATCATAGAATATCAGGGTTGGAAGGGACCTCAGGAGGTCATTTAGTCCAACCCCCTGCTCAAAGTAGGACCAATTCCTAACTAAATCATCCCAGCCAGGGCTTTGTCAAGCCTGACCTTAAAAACCTCTAAGGAAGGAAATTCCACCCCCCACGCCCAGGTAACCCATTCCAGTGTTTCATCACCCTCCTAGTGAAATAGTGTTTCCTAATATCCAACCTAGACCTTACCCACTGCAACTTGAGACCATTACTCCTTGTTCTATCATCTTCTACCACTGAGAACAGTCTAGATCCATCCTATTTGAAACCCCCTTTCAGGTAGTTGAAAGCAGCTATCAAATCCCCCCTCATTCTTCTCTTCTGCAGACTAAACAATCCCAGTTCCCTCAGCCTCTCCTCATAAGTCATGTGTTCCAGCCCCTTAATCATTTTTGTTGCTCTCCTCTGGACTCTTTCCAATTTTTCCACATCCTTCTTGTAGCGTGGGGCCCAAAACAGGACACAGTACTCCAGAGGAGGCCTCACCAATGTCGAATAGAGGGGAATGATCACGTCCCTCGATCTGCTGGCAATGCTCCTACTTATACAACCCAAAATGCTGTTAGCCTTCTTGGCAACAAGGGCACACTGTTGACTCATACCCAGCTTCTTGTCCACTGTAACCCCTAGGTCCTTTTCTGCAGAACTGCTGCCTAGCCATTCGGTCCCTAGTCTGTAGCAGTGCATGGAATTCTCCTGTCCTAAGTGCAGGACTGTGCACTTGTCCTTGTTGAACCTCATCAGGTTTCTTTTGGCCCAATCCTCTAATTGGTCTAGGTCCCTCTGTATCCTATCCCTACCCTCCAGCGTATCTACCTCCTCCCAGTTTGGTGTCATCTGCAAACCTGCTGAAAGTGCAGTCCATGCCATCTTCCAGATCATTAATGAAGATATTTAATAAAACCAGCCCCAGGACTGACCCTTGGGACACTCCGCTTGATACCAGCTGCCATCTAGACATGGAGCCATTGATCACTACCTGTTGAACGCGACGATCCAACCAGCTTTCTATCCACCTTATAGTCCATTCATCCAGCCCATACTTCTTTAACTTGCTGGCAAGAATACTGTGGGAGACCGTATCAAAAGCTTTGCTAAAGTCAAGGAATAACACATCCACTGCTTTCCCCTCATCCACAGACCCAGTTATCTTGTCATAGAAGGCAATTAGGTTACTCAGGCATGACTTGCCCTTGGTGAATCCATGCTGACTGTTCCTGATCACTTTCCTCTCCTCTAAGTGCTTCAGAATTGATTCCTTGAGGACCTGCTCCATGATTTTTCCAGGGACTGAGGTGAGGCTGACTGGCCTGTAGTTCCCCAGATCCTCCTTCTTACCTTTTTTAAAGGTGGGCACTTCATTAGCCTTTTCCAGTCATCTGGGACCTCCTCCGATCGCCATGAGTTTTCAAAGATGGTGGCCAATGGCTCTGCAATCACATCCACCAACTCCTTTAGCACCCTCGGATGCAGCACATCTGGCCCCATGGATCTGTGCTCATCCAGCTTTTATAAATAGTCCCGAACCACTTCTTTCTCCACAGAGGGCTGGTCACCTCCTCCCCATGCTGTGCTGCCCAGTGCAGTAGTCTGGGAGCTGACCTTGTTTGTGAAGACAGAGGCAAAAAAAGCATTGAGTACACTAGCTTTTTCCACATCCTCTGTCACTAGGTTGCCTCTCTCATCCAGTAAGGGGCCCATACTTTCCTTGACTTTCTTCTTGTTGCTAACATAATTATGTTTGCTGCTTTGTTTTTGTATAACTATGGTCTACATTATAATAATGCCTAGCACTTACATAGTGCTTGTGCGCTGTAGATCTCAAGGTGCTTTATGGTGGGTCAATGTTATGGGCCTTTCCATTAACTTCAGAGGGCTTTGTATCAAGTCCAACAAGCCCCTGTTCACAAATAGGAAAACAAAGATGTGAAAGATTTGTCTAAATTCACACAAATCAGTTGCAGAACTGGGAACAGAATCCCACTCCTGTGTCCTTTAGACCACATGGCCTCCCACCCTCTTCCCTCTCTTAAGTATATGTCATGGTCTTGGCTCACCTATGACACTCTTCATTTCTTTGCCTTTGTCTACAACTGTCTTGCTGATGCTTAATGTGGATGGAAGTGACACATAGCTCAGATAACAAATGGCTGGTGCATGTTGTGGCAAGACAGAACTAAATTTTTCAGTAAGACCTTTTAGGGAGTCTGTCACCCCAGGATGGCAAATTGGAAATCTGCAGACAATTCAGGAAATTTCAGAATTGGAGGGCTTTTAATTGACTTAAATATAGAATTGAATAATACAATAGTTACACATACCTTGTTGTTAATTTTTATGTTGAATGTAGTTTATTTTATCATGTCCTCCCATTTTCAGTTTCCAATATACCATACATTTTTATATTAAAAAGTACATAAATAATTATAGAAGTTGCCAGAGGAAAGTCAGAGATTTTGATATCTGGGTAAGAAAGACAGTTAGGGCTTTTTTGCATCAGGGAAGGTTTTTGAGGACATTTAATTTTGACACCAGGTAGGCATTTTAATTCTCCCATCCTTCTGAAAAGCTGAACATTTCACCTAAATGCAGTGAAAGAATAAAGAATATTGAAATTACTGTATAATCACTAGGCTTCAGAGTGAACATTCAATTGAGATAAATGTGTCAGTTCACTGCTCACATGGCTATTGTTGCCACAGAGTCATGGAAACAGCACTGCATCCATTCACATTTGATTCACATTTGGAAGGTTACATTCCCAACCACCAGAGCCAACAATATAATGCTTTTAAATGAAAGCTTAGATTTTGCTGCATAATCCTGCTATAGACATAGGCTACAGATAGCAAACTCTATGGTCATGGAATCACAGACTTAACAGGGCCCTACACAATTTTAGGTCATTTAGTTCTGAAAGCATTTAAATCCCACTGGTGTGGATAGGCACATCCATTTTATAATGCAGGATGTCTTAGAGTCTTATTTTTGGTTTTGTAAATTGTTGCTTCACTGGTGAATCTGGCTTTTTTGATTTCTTTCAGACCTGAAATTCAGAGAACAAAGCTAAAAAAGTGTTTGCACGAGCCTCTGTAAAGTGCAACTGCTGCTGAGTTTCATGCTCAGCGAGATGTCAGATGTGGCCAAAATTGCCTTATCCTTCTGGTTCATCAAGGACAACCTGTCCTGATGCTATGCCAGCATCTCTGGCTTCCCATCACATCTCTTGGGTAAACTCCCAAAGCAGTGACTGTGTGACTAAGCGCCTGCCAAATCTCCTTTTTGGAAAAAACAGCTGCTATTCTTGACACATTAAAAGGCCCTTTCAGATTTTAGGAGTTCCTCTCTGAAGCAGTGATTTTCTTTTCTTTTAAATATTAGGTAATGATGCCTCTGATAAACAGTGAGACCTTCACCCATAGAAGTAGAAGATGCTACTAGTGATGAGGATGTATTCTTTTTGTACGTTGGACTCTCATGCTTCCCTGATCTGTGGTATTTCCTCTTCAAATCTAAATGTAGTTATTACTCATGTGAACAGGAATGATTTTTTAAAATTAAAAAAAAAACATGATTACAAATTACAATCAGTATTACAAAACAGTACATCTGATTTTTACTTTAGTTTATAGATATCCTTCAATGATTCTAAGGAATAGAAGAATTAAAGGGCCAGGTTTTCAAAGGTATTCAGGCACCTTAAGATGCAGATAAGCATCTAGTGGGATTTTCAAAAGCACCTATATGCCTTACTCCCACTGATTTCAATGACAGTTAGGTGCATGGAGCTAGATTCACAAGGGGGACATAGCCTGAGTTTTGCAGCACCTAACTTTTAGGCACCTGGCTGTCAAGTGGAATTTACAACCCCAAGTTAGGTTCCCATGCTCTCTATACAATGCATGGTAAGAATTAGGTGCCTAAAAAATGGATTCACAGAAGCCACCATGCAGAGCGAGGAGCTGCCTAAATTAGCCATTAGGAAATACCAAGTAGAGAGGTGTAGCCTATTCCCTTAAATGGAGTTAAGCACTTCCCTTTACTGGGGATTCACTACCATGGTCCCTTTCCTGGAGTTAGGTGCCTAAGCCAAGCCAGCCCTTTTTAAAGAAAAAATATGGAGAGCTACCCTTTACCCTCTGGCTAGGGTACTCACTTAACATGTGGAAGACCCAGTTTCATATCTTCAGTCTGCCTGATGTGGCACAGGGACTTGAAACCAAATCTCTGAACACCCAAGTTTGGATGTTCTAGGTTTGGCCTCTTTCCTAATGAAGCTTTATATAAAATAGTTTGTATAAAATACTTAACTATTCAGTGGGCCTGAGAGAGCATGAGAGAGAAATACTTTATAGTCCAGTGGGTAGGGTACTCACCTGCAATGGAAGAACCAGATTCCAGTAATTAAATACATTTGTTAGTCTCTAAGGTGCCACAAGTACTCCTGTTCTTTTTGCACATTCCAATACTTGCTCCAGTGATTGCTTAAGGGGGGCATCACTGAACTCTGGCAGCTGTGTTTTGTGCAGTGGCCTCTGAGCACATCTAGTGGATTGGACCTCACAGACAAAAGAGGCGAGGGAATGTCTAGTTTGTAAATCCCGTTGAGTCTTAGGCAATAGGCACTGAGTTGCATAGTGGTGTCAGCACTGAGGCAGCAGTGTGCATGCAACCAGCAAAAATGTAGGTGCCATGTAAGTGTAGGCACCTACAGGGTACGCGACAGCAGAGTAGGGGTTTTGAGGATCTAAATTTTGAACTTGGATGCCTAAGTCCCCCTTGTGAATCCCACCCTTAGGCACTTTTGAAAATCCGACTGATTGCCTATTTGCATCTTTAGGCACCTACATACCTTTGAAAATCTGCCCCTAAAGTCACCTTTTACAATATACTACATATTTTCACTGCATGTACACAAGTATATTTTGTAGCTTTTTTTCTCAGAGGCAGAGGATCAGGGTGGTGACCAGTCTGATGGGAGTTGGTTGCCTGGATATGAGCTAAAGCTGATTATTGTCCCCCTCTGTGGAGGAATAAAGGACATTCCACCCCCTGAAGGAGCTCATCTGTATGTAGGATAAGTTACATGGTGATTTAAGAGGAAAATCCTTAGATAAGTCAAATCAGGGGGTCCAATGAGAGAGGAATCACCCACCTCAAAATGTAGGTGTTTGTAGGTTGCAGCATTTTGCCCTTGTACTATTGTAGGGATGGCCAAGGTACAGCACATGGGGTTTACAATGTGACCCATGGACAATCTCACATTGAATAGTGAGGTCTGATCTGCAAGTCCTAACGTGAAATGTGACAACTCTGAATTTGTCCCAAAGAATTGGCAATTTGCCGTCTGGCAAAGTGACCCTTAGTTAGGCTGGCTGAATACCTTATAGTATTGTCAGATCACTTGAAGATAGAGGTAAGAAGGATGTTTGGAGACAGTTATGTATGATGCCTTTGGCACAGTCCAGCAACGGACATGTCTCTGGCATTAATATTGGTCAATGTAATGTAATTGCATTAACACTGGTTAAATGTATTCATGTTTAAAACTTATATTGATTGTTAGTAATAAAGCTGCAGCCTTTTAACACCAACTGTAGATTCACTGTCTGTGGAAACCAGGAGTCTTGAGGGCAAGGATAATTTATACTTGCCAAATCATTTAGAGAAAATTCCAAGTACATTGAAATTTGCATATTCAGTATTATAGAGGGTAATTAGGGATAGGCTAAATATTTATCCAGTTCTCGGCTTTAAATCACAAACTCAGAATGAACTGGCTGGTTCAAGGTTTTCTAATTGGAAATGAACTATAAAAAGGAAAAAAAATACCCCTCAAATAGTGATAAAATATTTTATGATCTCATAACACTGCAAATTTGAAAAAAAAGCAAAACATGTCTTGTACCAGTTCACAAATTCACAAATGGTTCCCAGACTATTTTTTAAGCTAATAAAGGTAAATTCCCTTATGGAAAGGTCCTATGTAATTTAATAGGAATGAAACCTAATAGAGTTCTATAGAGATTTAATAGGGTTCTATAGAAATTACTCTAAAATCTTACAATCTAAAATTTAATTGAGAATGATTTCCTTTTTGTTTGTTTATAATTTAGAATTTTATAGCTCTCTATTAAATACCATAGGATGGCTCAAAAAACCAATAGAAAGCTTATCATTTTCCTTAAATTCTATAGGACGTTTTCATAAGGGTTTAGAAAATAATAAATTATGGATGATATATTGCATGATGGTGAATATGAATTAAAAAGCTGAATGTTGAAAAAAATCAAATATCTGACCTCATGCAAGAAACTTTAAATATTTGAAGGTTTACATAGGGCCCACTCACCAAGGCCCTGATTCAGCCAGGTAGTTGCGTGAGTGACCAGGTTTAAGTACCTGGCTAGTCTATTGACTTCAGCTGTTTAAAGTGAGGCATGTGCTTATGTGAGTGAATGGGGGACATATTTTGTGAATAGAATCTTCCAATAAAAACAAAATGGCTGAACAGAATAAAATGGCCATAATAGTAATTCTGCTGTGAGCTGTTGTTCTGTTACTTCTTCAATCCTTCCTGCCTTTATTCAGGGGGAATCAATTTAAGAATGTGTGTAGAAAGTTTTGTTGTGTATTGTATTTTATTAACTTATGGTTTAGTGAAGAAAGGTGGGAATTGCTCTCATATCCTCTCCAAATGGCATTAGTTTCACCTATTTTTCCTCATTTCCTAATATTTGCTATTTTTTATACTTCCCTTCTCTCATCTTTTCTTTTATCATTCCTCGACTCCTCCACTCTCTCTTAGAACCTAGTCCTGACAACCTTACTCAGAGAAGTAGTCATTCACAGACTCCTACACATGCATTTAACTTTAAATACATGAGTAGTCTCAATGACGGTCTTTAGGGTGTTTGGTCCTGTTTCTTCCATGATGGTTTCTGGGATAAGACTTTGGGTTACTTTGATTGATAAAAGGTATTTTACAGAGTGATTTCTTTTCCTAGGGGCATTCTGTTGGTGGCCTCTGGGCCTGTGAAGACTCTATAAAGGATGAGTGTCCAATTGTACCTGCCTCTTTGTTGGACAAGGTTCCAATACATTTTTAGTTACATATCTGCCAATTCCTGATCACTGTGCTAGAAACAGCTACCAGAAACAGTTTATGATTTGTTTCAGAGTAGCAGCCGTGTTAGTCTGTATCCGCAAAAAAACCAGGAGTACTTGTGGCACCTTAAAGACTAACAAATTTATTTTAGCATGAGCTTTCGTGAGCTAAAGCTCACTTCTTCGGATGCATAGAATGGAACACACAGACAGGAGATATTTATACATACTTCCACCTTTTCATGTTCTCTGTATGTATAAATATCTCCTGTCTGTGTGTTTCATTCTATGCATCCGAAGAAGTGAGCTTTAGCTCACGAAAGCTCATGCTAAAATAAATTTGTTAGTCTTTAAGGTGCCACAAGTACTCCAGTTTATGATTTGTTACTCAGGTTTACAGTCAAGAAGCATGTATTTGATTAGCCACATATTTGTGTCTGATGTTTGAATGACACAGCTTTGGGTGCTCATATTCTGCCTTACAGTAAACATGTTGAAGATACTTGAAAATGGTGTTGGCAAAGATAAATGTTTTTCCTTTGTCTCACGGAGCATAAGCCATCATGGCATTACCTGCTGTTTAATGCTTGCCTCCTTTTTGCTTTTACTATCATCAGTGCTACCATCAGTAGTGTCAGCTCAGCTCTTGAATTAGAACTTGCAAGTTAACTTGTATTCCCTGTGCTGTCTAGCTGTCTACTCTGTAACAGCAGAACCAGAATATTGCCAAGTCTTGCATAAACAATGCCTATTGCTTTTGCTTTAATTTCTTAGTAACACAGGAGTAGATTTTAAAATGTGTATTAAAGTGAAGAGGACATGTTCAACCAGATTATAACAATTCTAACATACAGAGACTTGGTGACTCAAATTACTTCTTTGTATGTTAAAAATGTAATAAAGATACTGCTGGTCTGATGTTCGATAATATTAACAATGTAGAAAAAATGTGCTCTTTCCATGCTTAAGATTGTGTCAAATGTTTATTTTAGCTTTTCACATCAAAATGAAGTGTATAAATATTATTTACATTAAGAATACACTGAACTTGGTTATTATTGCAACATATTGGTTTGGTTTTTGGTGTTTACTTGAATTGCTGGAAAATTCAAATTTTCTTTCCATGGCCTCTGCAGTGTTAACAATTGCATAGCAACTCCTAATCTGAGTGATAGACAATAAACTGAATAAGTATCCACTTCTTCATTTATTCAGATTTTATATCCTAGTTGTCTTTGCTTCTTGCAGTAATTTGTCGAAAGCTTGCAGTTAGGTTGTACGTAACCTTTAATTCAGCTATTGTTAGCAGTTTTGTATGCCAGTGAAGGGTTCTGAAATTTTCAGTAGGATGTGTACTCCTAATAGGAAAACTTAATTATTCCCCTAGTACTTCAGAGCTATCATTGACATCTGAGTTATATACATTTCATATCTATTGCATAATCTTCAACTCACAGTCAACAGGGTTGTGTTATACTTCATAGGCTAGAACAAGGAGATTTTTGTATTATTATTATTTATTTTATTATTGTACAAGGACTTAAGAGAAATCTATGCATGTAAAACTTATTTGCGCTCGCTCTCGATTGCCCATTTTATTCATGCCATTGAATCACATATATGCAAATTAATCAGGTTACTTTTAGCTTAAATATTAAAGGGCAACCACGTACCTCTGCTAGTGCTTTTGGCAGTGAACTAGTTTTAATTCCAATGGTTGGTTTAGTCACTTTTTCCCCCTGAGAGGTAGATATTACACGAGGCAGTTTTGAGACTCCCAAGTTAGAAGAGAGCTAACCAACGCAAAGATATCTGCTATACGACATATAGGAGTTAACATCCAGTTTTGCAATACTATCCTGTGAAGTTTGTATTGACTAATCTGTACTGGCAAAAACTATCATGGGTGTGTGGCACACATTCCAGTGTGTGTTTCTGTGTACGATATGGCTAAGTCAACATGGCAGATTTGTATTGCATGGACTTCCTTGTCATATTATGGCATCTTCTTTTTCCCCATATTTTAGGGCTTATCCAGAGGCCTTTGAAGTCAGTAGAAAGACTTCCACTGATTTCAGAAAGCTCTGGCTAGGCCCTTATTTCACAAGAGCTGCTATAAAACTGCAGCAGTGCCACAGCAGTTCTGTGAATAGGCCAAAAACTGGAGCAATCGCCAAAGAAAGACAGCAAATGAATACAAAGATTTTAAAAAATAAATTTGTTTTCCCCTTTTCACCTCATGTTTAATTCGATCGTGTTTTGTTGTGGCCCACTCAAAAGCATGCTGATCACTTGGACCAAGATATAGCTGTGGGAGCAAGTTTTTACTTCCTGCCTTTATATGGAGTCAAACAGGAACCAATTATTTGATCTTAGCCAAGGATAATAGATAGAACTAATTCATCATTAGGTTTAGTAGAGTTCTCTGATGATGTGTGCCCCCAATCCTGCAAATACTACTACCTGCTTAAAGTTAAGCATATAGGAACATGTTTTCAGGATTGGGGCCTTGCTGTGTTTCAGGACAAACAGCAGTTTCTTCATGGCGCAAAGATTATATGAACAATTGTATCCATTTTAAATAATTTTACACTAAGGTGCTAGGATTTTGCCAATAAATTACCTATTGGGCTAGCTCTACCCTCAGATATATGTATGCATCTCCCATTGAAGTCAGTGGGATTTGTATGTTCATATTAGAAGGCAAATATTGGCCCAGCATGTGGTTTCTTTAAAAATATTCTCTATAGCTTCATAATATACAATGAAAGAAATGGCTGGTGAGATTGAGTAAAACATCACAGCTTTGCTTCAATATTTCATCAATCTCCAAAACTGTTTAATGTGAGTATGCCACAGAGCTAGAGAGAATGTTGCTATTTTTAGAGCAAGGTAAAAACTGCACCAAGAATGTCATAGAATTTTTAAGCGAATGTTCTTTGGCCGTTATTTCACCTCTTTTGTATGTAGTTGAAGCCATGGAAAGTCATACAGCTTGTCTCTGCAGCAGGTTAACTATCCAGCAACTGTCATCTTGGCATGGAATCACATAAGACCAAGTAACATGCCACCATGGCTGGAAGTTGTGAAACCAACTGGAAAGTGTAGGATGTATGAGAATGAACTTTCCAGTTTTCATGGCCTACAGCACCAGACCCTGCAAAATCATATGAATACTTGTAGCTGCTGTGCAAGCAGAATTTCTTTCCATTTAGGCTAGAGTACTTACCTAGGACATCCCTTATAGGGAGGGAGAAAGGGAATGGTTGTACTCAGATGGGGTTATGGCCTGTACTTTGACTAATTGCAATGTTTTTCATAAACATAATGAGTAAACTTTGAACGCTGAGTTCCCTCCATGGCCAAATTTTCTTAAACCTGGGATTCACATATGTCCTTTTTTCCCCTTTTCTTTGGCCAACAGGCCCATTACTAAGATCAGCATGGGAAAGCCATTTCATGCTGACATTTTCCTCTACCATCTCATCAATGCTAGTGGAAGAAAAAGCTTTTATAAATACTAACTGCACCACATCTCAGGAAGTGACCAGTCATGGAGTGAAAAGGAAATAATCAGAATTCTGATTTACGCTGTTTAAAATTCTTTCCTGGTTGACTGACATATGATCAACTTAAGACCCCTTTTCCATTAAGTCATCTTCAAATTCTTTAAGCTGGTTTGTATGTATCCCTGAGTGTCAAGCTTCAGTACTGTTGCCATTATGAAAATTAGGCAGGGCAGAGTAAACAATTTTGCTTGGGTGAAGGGACAGCATGGTGGAATGCCTAATCAGGCATGCTTCAGCTTCTGAAGAGGGGAGATTTCCCCTGAATAACTGCAAATAGCGTCTGTAGCTGTGGAGCATAAAGGCACACTGAGTCAACAGCTGTGGAGGCTCCTTGCAGCTGGATCATGCCCTTAGCTAGCATTAATGATATGAGAATGTTTATATAGTCACTGATGTCTTTTTGCTTTTGTTAGCAACATAACGCATACTCTAGATGTTCTTTCTCTTTGTTGCTGACAGTATCATTGACTAAAGCAACAGCTTCTCCAGGGTGGTGTTTAGCCCTAATGAGAATAAAACATATGTTAAAGTTTGCTATTCCATCCATGACATTTTAGATTACTTTTAGTCTTGATTAGGCTTTTTTTTCGCTTTACTG
>NC_059081.1:22598376-22665876 GCF_020497125.1 Mauremys mutica | reverse complement strand
CTTAGGCACTGGCTCCTCTTCCTGCTCCAACTCAAGAGGTTAGCCCAGACAGGGATTCTAAAATCTCCTGGGCACTCTCGCACCCCCATAGAGCACATTACCAGGTTTGGGACCATGGTACTCTCCCCCTTGAGCACCATTTTTCTACCTTATAATCCTATTCACTGGCCCTAATGGGGTTATTGGGATCCTTATTTCAAACCTCTTGGTTTCAGAAGCTCTGAGCAGACATTCATACAAAAGTCACCTCACAGAGATGGGCCTCAACCCACTTGGAATCATTATGAGGAGGAAGATCAACTTCAACAGATGGAGCCACTCCTGATAAAGCAGTGGCACTGACCTTACCATTGCCACCTGATGATTTCAGACACTTTCAGGACTCTTGAGAAGGATTGTGGCATCACTCCAGATTGCCCTAGAGAAAGTCCAGGACTCCACTGACAAGTTGCTGGACATCCTCCAAATGGAAGGCTGTAGCAAGAGAGCATATCCAATCAACAAAGCTATACTGGAGCTGGCCAAGATTGTGTGGCATACCTCATCCATCTATGCCCCACCCTCAAAGGGACCGAGAAAAAGTACTTAGAAAAGTCCACTTTAGTTCCCACTCAAATTGTAGTTTATTGGAACAACTCTGGACTTGATTTCATCCAGACCATACTTCCCTGAGGATTGATTCCAGGTGAATTTATTGCTCAGCTTCTACTTAGCCCTCAAACAAGAGTTCAATCTTGCCTTGTCCTCCTCGGCCATATGGTCTGGTCCACTTACATGAACACCCTCCATTACCAGTGTCTTCAGGCATGGTTACAGACAGTCTGTGCTCCAAGCAGAGACAACCTGGACAAACAAGTCTTGATCCCCCGCAGAGTCCTGACATCCTTAACCTGGATGGAGGTTACAGAAGCCATATGTGTAGGAGTTCCCTCCATTCCCCACAACCCATGAAGAGGCTGATTACAGACACTGGGGAGTGCACCTGGACAATCATATGGCTTAAGGTTCATGGTCCCAACAAGAGTTCAAGCTACATATACATCTCCTTGAATTATGAGCAGTACAAGAAGCCCTCAGAAGATTCGTCCATGCCCAACACATTCAGGCCATGTTGAACACTATGACTACAGTATACCTCATAAGCAAACAGGGAGGAGCAAGGTTCTTCCCACTTTGCACAAATGTTATCAAGCTCTGGAACTGGTGTATCCATCACCAGATCACCCTCTCTGCAGTGCACCTCCCAGGAGTAATGAACATTTTAGTAAAAACCTCAGCAGGCATTTCTACAGGGACCACAAGTAGAAACTGTATGACTTGGTGGTATAGAATATCTTCTGACAGTGGGGATTCCCACACTGTGGAACCTCTTTGTGTCTAAAGACAACAAGAAGTGCCAAACCTACCATTCCTGAGCAGCTTGGGATCATGATTCCAAAGAGGACGTGTTCCTAGTTTAATCACTGAAGCCACTGATGTCTGCTTTTCCACCCATCCTTCTCTTCGACTCCTGAGGAAAACCAAGCATGACAAAGCATTGATAACTCTAATGGTGCCCTGCCAGCTGCCCAGTTCCCCAGCATGCTTCAGATATCAGCACACCCACGCATAGGAATCCTGATGTTTCTTAACCTGCTGACTCAGGACAAAGGCAAGATCAGTCATCCCAACCCAGCATCCCTCCATCTAATAGCCTGGTATTTGGATGGATGATGAGCTTAGAAAAGTCACATTTAGAGGTGGTGAAATCCATTCTCAGTAGTAGGAGGAAAATCTCTATGATAAAATGGAAGAGATTTTCTATGTTGTGCCAACAACCCTAGATATCTCCAGAGGACTTGGAGATCCTGACCATCTTGGACTACCTCTTTTCCCCAAAAAGAATTCAGGCCTATCTCTCAGCTCACTGCATGGGAAAGCTTGGGGCCACACAGTCTTCCATAAGGAGGTAACACCCAAGTTCATTCCAAAGGTTCCCTCTGAATTTCACATATCAGGTCATACACCTACCTGTTTCTACCTGAAACCTCACTTCACCACTGAAGACAGGAAGCTCCATTCCATGGATGTCCATCAAGCCTTAGCTTACTACCTGCAAATGATGAAACCCTTCAGGGAGTCTCTGGGTCACTTGTTTTCATTGCTGAGTGTATGAAGGGGGAAGTAATCTCCTCACACTGACTTTCTAAATGCATCCTGCTTTGTATGAATGGTTGGAAACTCCTCTCCATCAAAGTGTGCGAGCTTACTTCACCAGTGGCAGGCTACCCTTGGTGGCTTCTCTTCAGGGTGTTGTCCTCCTGGAGATCTGTAAAGAGGCAATGTTAGGTTCTGTGCATACCTACACTAGATATTACACCCTTGTACAAGATTCTTCAGTAGACATATTCTTTGATACATTAATTCTGTGGTGTGTTGCGTAGCATGGTTCCTCACATTCCCCTCCTCCATGAATGCTGCTTGGGAGTAAACTACAGTGGAATACTCATAGGGACCACCACTCATAAAAGAAAGGAAGGTTACTTACATTACAGTAACTAGAGTTCTTTGAGATGTGTGTTCCCTATAAGTATTCCACTATCTGTCCTACTTCTATGCTTCAGATCCTTTCTAAAGGTGTAGAGAAGGAACTGGAGAGGTAGTCAGTTCATGCCTCCCCTTTTGCCCTCAGCTTGGAGCACAGGGAGCAACAGGTGTAGAGTAATGGACACTGTTAGTGAAAATTTTTCCAGTCTCTGGCACATGTTGTGCATGCAAACTCACAGTGAAATACCCATCTGGACCACACATCTTGAGGAACTCCAGTTACAATCTGGTAAGTAGCCTTTCTTTACTTACGCTTGTGCCTAACTTTAAGCATGCGAATAGTCCTATTGAAGTAAAAGGGAAAGCTTATGTGCTTAAAGTGAGGACATGATTGTCTTGCTGCATTGAAGGGATTGTCAGCACATGAAGGGATTATAATCATGGTTGTTTGAAATGTAAGGAATGTTGTCATAACATCTACAGTACAGTGTCGGTAATAAATGAAGTATTATGATGCTGCTATTCTCTAAACATTGTTCAACCGATTCGCTTGCTGAAAATGTGTATCTCTGGATTCTGTGGACTGAAAATCAATAGCGAAAACCATAAGCTACATATAATGGTGTATATCATGGTCCAACCCCTCCATGAGAATTAATGTGTTAAATGTATAGTAGTCTTAATTAAAATTTTTATTTTTAAAATAATGTTTTACAATAATGTGTCTAGTTCTGTGTTTTCTTTAATCTCAGCAGTTAGATAATACAGCAAGTTTGGTAATAAATAATTCATGTAGAATGTTAGCTTGGTAGTTCTCATAAATCCACTCACAGCCCGTTATTTATTGTTACACTTTTGAAAATTAAAGAACAGAACAATGGGTTTCAAACGGGCTTTTATAGGGGAAGAAGTAGTGGGGTTTTTTCCTTTTCTTTTCCTACAAATTTTTTTTCTGGGCTGGGGAACTTTAAATTTTAATGTCTGTTAGGTAATATTGACAGAATAATTGGTTTGCATGTTAGGGATATAATTGTGAATAAAACCTTGGCCTTTTAAAATAGGTAATATATGTATCAGATATGTCTGCTTCATAGATTAAACTACGGGCATTTATAAAAAGAAGTATTTAGGTCTTGGGGTTATTTAAAGATTCCTAATTTTTAACTTGCCTTTTAGACTTTAGTTAGTTATGCAAGATATCACCATATTCAGAATTTTTTATAATAAACGTGTCTAGTCAAAGACAGCATTAATGAAGCAATTCCCCAAATAAAACAGCCCATCCTATCTGAGTTGCAGCAGAGAGAAAGTGTGGTCTTTGTAGTTTAATCAAGATCACAAGACTTGTTTTGAGCGTCTGTCATCTTTAATTTTACGGCACTTCATTTCAGAGTGGGACTGCCAGGGTCACATGCAATTAAAACACAGGCAAGATTTGTCTTGTGAAATCTTAACATAAAAAGTAATGTGTTACTCTATTTTAACTTTTCTACTGAACTCTGTGAACTCACTAATTACTTTTCCCTCTCTTGTCACCTTTTGATATGACATGTATTTTATAAAGGAGATAGAAGTTTGGCATTTTTTTTCTATCACGCATATGATTGAGGATAACAAAATTAAACCAGAGAAAAAAGGAAATGTATTTTTCAGAAATACATTTTTAGAAATATCTGAGCATTACTTCTTCAATTACAGAGGGATTGGAGGATCAAATTCTAGGAAATAACTGTTAATCTGCTTAACTAAGGCAGGTAGAAGTGTAATAGCAGACCAAGGATTTTATTGAGGCCAATCACATGGGCTGGAGTTTATTCCTTTGCAGGCAGAGGAGCGGTAGAGGGAGGGTAAAGGGCCTTTAATGTGGTCGGCCATGAAAAGCACTAAAAGGCAGTGTCTGTGTAGCTTCTTTATAGCTTTAGCACAGTTGTTGCATCATAGTGATCAGTAAATTGCATAGACCCTTATTAACCTTATTGATAAGGAGCTTAGGGAAGTCCCATTCAGTCCACAATATATTCTTCTTTTTGTTCTCCTGTCTGTCTCAGTTTGCAATCCCAGTTTCTTTGTACAGAAAGCCTTTATGTTGCACCTCACAATTCTGTGCAACTACTCACAATTCTGTGCAACTACTCTGATTTAAGTTGGAGCAAGGGAACTGTAGAGCAGAAAGAGCAGGAGTACACATGGGGCCATGGGCCTATTTAAGTATAGCTGGGACACCTGGAGAATGTTTGAAAATTGTGCTTTTAAAGAATCTTTTATATTGCTCTTCTTTCAATGCAGCTGGGGTCTGTGGAGATCAGGGGATTATTTTTGATACCTGTCTAAAAGAGTTATGTCTACACTGGTTTCCATCCCTAGCTACTAATTAACCTTATTGTATACAGGAAACAGTCTATTTAATACCTGAATTCTTTCTCTAATGTCATGTAAAATGAAATCTACTGTGAAATCTAGTTAGCATTTGCCTTTTTGAAGTCATTTTTAAGTTTCCAGTCCTGGTGACTGTGACCTCAAAACTGATAGCTATAAAAATGGTGAGCCAGTCCCAATTTCAGCTTCAATAGGAATTTACTTAAATGTTCTCCATTCACCTGAATATGCTGATGCACATGTAGGGAAGTGCACATTTTGGCACTTAACAGTGATTTCACAGGAACCATCCATTTCTAGGTCACCATATCCCAACAAGGCCATATGTTCCTGCATTCTCTCCTAAGTAAAGGAGCTTTTTCTTTTGATTGGTGAGGCTAAACTTTGATTGTTGCAATATAGAGGAGAGATGTAAAAATGTAATTAGTGATGGCAAAAGCAGATACATTAAAAAGAAACAGGAAAAGATATTCAAAAAAATCCCACCATGACATCTAGGAGGTGGCAAGGACTATATGAAGATTGAGAGATCAATTTAAACTGCATAAAGGCAATGTGGAAAACCCCGCACATTTTTAAGGCTTTTTAAAGTCTGATGCCCAACATAGATTTTTAAACATGTATAAACTATTCTATGGATGTGCAAGTCATTGTCCTGCATCACACTTTTTTTGAAAATTATGCCCACTAATCTAAACTTTTGCATACTGTTCATTTTTCTTTTTGTACTTGGGCAAGAAAAGGAGTTTGCACCGGTAATGCTACCGTAAAACTCAGCCAAGCCTTTGCTTTTGCATTCACTAACATTTCCCAGCTTAATCACAGAGCGTGAGCTAAACCAAAGGTAGGGAGATTTACTGATAAAGGAACTGATCCTCCAGCTTCAGCAACAGGGTGTTTTCAAAGTGTGAAAGAAAGCAATTCCAGAAAAATGGATGTGAATGATTTGCCATGTTTTCCTCCCTTTTGCTTTTTGCAAATAATCATGGGCATGAAGTTTTATTCATATGAATATTCATGGAAAATGAATTTTGGGGCTGATAGTCGTAGTGGGCCAGACTCTTGTACTTTTACTCATTTGAGTAGTGCCTTATCCTGTCTGATGTCATGTTGAAATCAATGTGGCTATTCATGAAATAAAATGTTACTCATCATGAATAAGGGTATCCAAATCTGGCCCTTTATCATAGAAATGCGGGGCTGAAAGGGGCCTTTAGAGGTCATCTAGTCCACTCCCCTGGCCCACTTATTGAGGCAGGACCAAAGTATACCTCAACCATCCCTGACAGGTACTCATCTAATTGTTCTTAAATTCTCCAGTGATGGGGATTCCACAGCCTCACTTGGTAACCATTTCCAGTACTTATATATCCTTATAAGGAGAGAGTTTTTTCCTAATATGTAACCTAAATCTCCCTTGCTGCAGATTAACCTGATTACTTATTGCCCTATTTCTAGTGGATACAGAGAACAATTGATCATTGTCCTCTTTATAACAGCCCTTAACATATTTAAAGAGTGCTATCAGGTCCTCTCAGTCTTTTCTTCTCAAGACTAAACATGCCCAGGTTTTTAAAAATCTTTTTCTCATAGGTCATGTTTTCTAAATCTTTTATCATTTTTGTTGCTAGGCCTCTGCTTGTACATTCACACCACAATTGCTGATATGTTGGTGTTAGCGATTGTGATGAATAGCCAATAGCTATTTGAGAGCAGTAAAAAACTCAAGAGCAGTAAATTCAACAAATGCATGATTTAGATTGGGGTGGGCAAACTACAGCCGCAAGCTCCCGCCGGGGCGCTGCGTTGGGGACCACACCATGTGGCTCAGCCCTGCTCAGGTGCTCCAGCCGGGGCGCCGGATGGGGGGCTGCACCACACGGCTCACAGAAGCCAGTGCTTCCGGGAGCTGCGTGAGGTAAGCACTGCTCAGAGCCTGCACCCCTGAGCCTCTCCCAGCATCCCAACCCCCTGCCCCAGCCCTGATCCCCCTCCCGCTCTCCAAACCCCTTGATCCCAGCATGGAGCGCCCTCCTGCACCCCAAACCTCTCATCCTCAGCCCCGCCCCAGAGCCCACACCCCTAGCTGGAATCTGCACCCCTTGGCCGCACCCCTGCCCCAGCCCTGATCCCCATCTGAGCCCCTCAGTCCCAGCTCAGAGCACCCTCTTACACCCCAAACTCCTTATCCCCAGCCCCACCCCAGAGTCCGCACCCCTAACCAGAGCCCTCACCTCCTCCTACACCCCAACCACAATTTTGTGAGCATTCATGGCCCGCCATACAATTTCTATTCCCCGATGTGGCCCTCAGGCCAAAAAGTTTGCCCACCCCTGAGTTAGATAGATAGATAGATAAAGATTGCTGTATATGGGATGTGATACAATGCTTAACAACTATACAACATTATGGGTAGTGTTTACAAAACCTTGCCTTGATCCCTGGCCCATCTATGCAGTTAAATGTGATAAGCAACAATATGTCACTGCATCTTTCACAACTAGGATCATGCAAAAGTCCAAAAGCCAGAGAGCTCTCTTTAGAATAAATGTAATAGGCTAGATGAAGACGTGGTTGCAACTTTTGCATCTGGGTCTGCACATACCACCCCACCTCCGCTTCAGCACACACAGTCACTTTGTGCTAGTGTGACTGAATATTAATTGTAATTTTGGCCTCACCCTATCACCCTAATTTTTCTAGCAATGATATATCAAGCAAGGCCTGACTCAAGTGGCCTAGAAAGGAAAATATTTCAATGTCCCCATACTTTCCTTAATACGTATGGCCTAGTTCCTCCTAGGGTCACAAATTGCTTCTACTTTCTCTGTGATAAAGAATCAAATGCCAGATTATTTGATCATGCCATCCCATATCCCCAGTCAGGAAACAGAAACAATACCATATGACTCAGGTTGTAACACCCTGGACATTATAAATAATGAAGAAAGGTGAATACACTGAATGAACACAGTTTGTGAATAACCACTAGATTGAAATGAAATCTCACAAAGGGTCTTTTGAATAATTTTAAAATAACAACTTAATTCAGAAAAAAAACCCTGTGCACAAACAATTTGGAAATAGAAAAAAGGTTGAAATTCAGCTAGTAAATTGTTTGAGATTATTCATAGTTTAAGCAGTTCTACTGATGGCTTTTTGATTGCACCACTGCCCTGAGTAATATTCACTATGCCTGGCACTTTTCCCTCATGCCACTTTTGTCACTCACCATGAAAAACCATCTATCCTTCTGCCTACCCTACTGTTGCTCTCAATATGCTGTGTCTTTTCCCTGAAGCTGCCATTCTTGTTGAAGACAAGGCCAATAATGCGTTGGTCTTTAATTGGTCAGGGTACTTTGTCTTTGCATGTTTGCAAATTCCATTTATGCATCTTCAAAGCATAAGTGACTGCAGCAGAATAGATGGGATTGAAAGCAGGAGATATAAACGACTGACAGATTACCACTGGGGAGGAGAAATCATAGATGCTTTCATTCCTGCTGTTGGTTGTGAAGTGTAAATGCACTCATGGACTTGGATTCTGCAGCAATAGCATCTACAGTTTACTAGTAAGCCATGGCTCTATATCACGTGTTTTTTGTTGTTATCTTCAGGAATGACTACGATGACAAGTTATATGTATTCATCTGACTTCCATTTGGTGCTTCAAATTTTCTCTTCTATATTTCAGTTGCATCAGGCTTATTGTGGATGGATGGCACTCTTGACAGTATAAACTGTCTCCAAATGCCTAACATTGCAAAAGTCTATTTCCCTTTGGATATGGGGAAATTTCTGGAAGAAGTATTTGGATGTCTTTGTAACTGTCTTGCTAGAGTAACTTAAACTGTTGGAGAATCAGTGAAGGCAGACAGGTAACAGACTTGGTGAATAGGCAGATACTTTACACTTACTTAAAAAAGGACTTTTTCCTGCTCTTACCCTACCTCTCGCACATGATATATTTTGTACATACCATGATCCCGGTAAGCAACATTCACATACATTTTACACTTTTCTTTAGAAACCATATTTGACATGTATACCCTGCATCATCTACTTAAAAAAATTAACTGAAATAATCTGGATTAACTGTGCAAGTTTTTTTTTTGCCTCTCATACTAAGCCCCTCTTCAAAACAGCTAGAAATGTACATTTCCAAAACATTAGTACAGCAAATTGCCATCTTTCTGTGCATGGCATTCTCTGTATTCTCATCATTTGAATGATTCAGGATCACTGTCTGGCAGCGTGAGTCACAGCATGCCCTCATGCATGCCTCTTTTTCAATTATATCTAAGAGGAAGACTGCTGGAGACCCATTTTTTCATCTTACACAGGACCCCAAAAGTGCCAGCTCTTATTTCAATACAATATTATGACAGTATGATACAATGGATGTTAACAGGACACTGACAAATACAATCCGTATAGGGCAGAATGTATTATTCCTGTATTTTTATGAACACAAAATTATCTTTGTAAAGCGGGTCCTAGGATTTTATACTTACACCCGGTGATACTCTATTTACTGTAGTATTTAGATACCTCTTCATTAGAACAGAGGTTTTGCACATTACATATATTTTTATTTTATCAGAGAGCCACCAGTATCACTCTCAATTTACTAATCAAACTTGGCATTCAAATGACTCATCAGCATGTTGGATGGTGCAAAGCATAAAAGTAGATTAATGCAGAATACATTTTCTTTACCCATAAAAATGTACCTACTTACATTCTGTGTGCTGCCTTACTCAAAGCAAGCATGTCATTTCCTTACCATAGCAGGTTGCGTTAAAAATGAGCTTAATGTGTGAGAAAGCCATTATTGCACTAATGAAAAACCTTATAGTATTTGAATTTTTCATCATAGGCTATTTGTTTTGTAGCACACAGCACTAGTATTTACTGTCACCAGTACAGTACGCATTGTAATTAAGTTACAGTAATCGAAATGGTGAATGGTTAAAATAAGATGTTAATCTGCAAAAGTGGACCCCCTCCATGAGACATTTTCTTTGAATGTTCACTACAAACTTTTTACTCTGTTTAAGTGAGAAACCTTACGTAAAGGTTCCAAAGGGGTCAGGTTTCCAGGAAGTGAGCCTTTTCTATTCTTTTACACTGCAACTGATTTTATTGTTTGTAAAATACCGTAATCTTTTATAGTGCCCTTTATTATTTAGATTTCAAAATATATTTCATGCTGGCTAGCACTGCACTGGAATGTTAGTTAACATGTCACAGGTGTGCAGTTTTCTAACCCATACGTGGATACATCTAAGTTTGTAGTTTCCGTATCTGCTTAAATTAAGGGTTTGTTTGGTATTTTAGTTTGCATTTGTTTTGGCAAAGGCTCTGTCAGGCATGCAGGGACATGCATATATTAGAAAGAGACCATCTTCACTGGCTCTTTTATCCAGAGATAGATCTATATATTTTTTCTAGACAGGAAGGAAAGCAGGCTCCTCCATCTTGGGCTTTGTTGCCATATAAAAGTGGTACCACTTTAAGTATACCAGAAGAGTTCAAGAGGTACAAAAGTAGGGGATGGAATATACTGGTATAAAGCACCTTTATACCTACCTAATGGGACTTGTACCAGCATAATTATAGCAATATAAAATCATGCTCTTAACTGAAATAGTTATCCTATGTGTGTAGATCAGGCCTTGCTTATCCATCTGTGCCATAGCATCGCTAAGGTTGCAAGTTCTTCCAGAGAAGACCATTCCTTTAGTATTTGTCTCCCGTGCAGGGTTCGTTAGTTCTTAGGAGAGCTAGTTCTGATACCCTGGCAAACCAACACAGGGCTAAGAAACAGGCCAGTTTAGCAGCTGACTTTGAGGGTAACTGATTTAAGAAAACATTAGTGTCCCCAAAGGAGCCCTATTCAAGATTTGGGTATGGCAAGGGAAGCAGTTCTGGCTAGAATGCCAAGTTCTCTGGTTCTGGTCACTCCAGGGTATATACAGTAATTGTGTCAGAAGATTTACCACCAACTGCATTTGAAGTCAAATAATTCAAGGTTTTCTCTCACAGGCTGGTGGTCCTGGTTAGGGTACTGGAAGTCTTACAATGTGCTGACTAGTTGCACTGTGTTTCCTACTCTGACACATCTTCCCATTTTTTGCTGACCAATTGGTCATCCATTTTCACCTGGTTCCTCTTCATGTAATGACTCAGGCCACCATGGTGTTTTTATTTTACAGAACTTGTACAGGGGTTCTTGGAGGTGTCCATTGGTATCTGTTATTTTGTACATTCACCTAAGTTTCGACACTTAGGCATGGTATACATTTACATAAATAAATCCAGGGTGTATTTAGAGCTGACTAAACCTCAACAACCTTGGGCTTGTTTATACTCTGATGAACTTCTGGCAAATCCCACAACTTACTTGTTGTTAGGTAAGCAAAGAAAACCCTGCAAGTTGACTGTGAGAGATCTGTGTTTAAGATTTCAACAATGAGCATGTGCAGGAAGGAGTGGGCTCTAACAGCATAAGGTTTACCCCTCCACCACATTATGTTTGACAAGTGGCCTGAGACAGATGCACACTTGCTTCTTAATTGGTGAGCTTTTTCCTTAAACCCATTAAATTCTTCTAGATGCTCTTACAATAGAGAAGAAAGGCAAGAAACAGAGCAACCAGTGACCTCAGTAACCTCTCAAAGCACATTTGAATTAAGGGAGGAAAAGACATCACAATCTGACGTGTGTGTGATGGATTCCCCCTTTGGGCTAGGGAATGTTTAGGGTCAAAGACCTGGTATCTCCTGTGAATCCCAAACAATACAGATAGGGAGAAGGTACTTTATGGTAAATCTGAGGCCTTGCTGGTGTAGGGCATATTTGAACTCTGTATCTGTTATGGTCTTGGACAGGTAAATAAGACTTTTGAGTCCCAGAAACTTTATCTATCTGTCTAGTTTCATACTAGTCTATAACTGTGCAGAAGATGGCATTACTGTCCTCATTATGAATGGGTGAAGTGATGTGTAAGATCCTGGAAATGTTGCCTTTTGTTATGTGTGCTGTTTGGCTTGGGATATAAGGACTCATACCATAGATTTAGAGATGTCACCTGTCTTAACTTTGTCAATATAACATTTTCCTGGCAGGTGAAAACGGGCCATTTTAGGGAAATTTGGTGGTTTGTACAGGGCTTTGCCTCTGAGAGGAAGCTATATAGAAAAAGTGAGTGTAGCAGGATCACAGTCTTTTGTAGCAGGTCCAAAGGTATTCTCATGAGGAGCGTGGTGAGTCAAGAAAGCCCATGTATAGTTGGTTACCCTTCTCTGGAGTTGACATCTTGTTCTGATCCAGAAGTGAGGGCCTGGAAAGAAGCTCAGGTGGACAGATGTCTGCTGGAGTAGAGACACTCTCCCCTTTTCATTCATTTTTGGAACTGCCCTTTGACCAGAGGAAAGCCGAGTGAGGGCTGAATAGGAAATTATTGGTTGTGATACTACGTGTTTCATTACTTCAAGAAAGTTTGAAAAACATATAAAGACAGCATGGGGGAGAGGCAATATTGACCGAATCCCCCAGGTGACCATCAGTGGAAAAAACTGGTGACTCTAAGGCAGGGTTCGGCAACCTTTGGCACGCAGCTTACCAGGGTAAGCACCCTGGTGGGCCAGGCCGGTTTGTTTACCTGCCACATCCGCAGGTTCGGCCAATTGTGGTTCCCACTGGCTGCAGTTCGCCGTGCCAGGCCAATGGGGGCTGCAAGAAGCCGCAGCCAGCACATCCCTCGGCCTGTGCCGCGTCACGCAGCCCCCATTGGCCTGGGACGGTGAACCACAGCCAGTAGGAGCTGTAATTGGCCGAACCTGCAGACATAGCAGGTAAACAAACCAGCCCGGCCCGCCAGGGTAAGCACCCTGGCGAGCCGCGTGCCAAAGGTTGCCGATCCCTGCTCTAAGGTAAGTCCTATTTAATAGACACCTTGCTGATGGGTACCTAAGAAATTATTTGCAATGATAATGATAAATTCTAAGGCAAGAAAACTTTGACCTTTTAGGCTCAAGGTCTTGAAATCTGTATATGTCTTGTTTTTGAACAAACATCCACATTTGAAGGGTAATGAATCATTCTTCCCTAGTATGTAAAATAATAGACAGTAAGGCCCTGCTCCTCAAAACATTAATGCACCTGAGTAGCTTTATGCACACAGGACTACTCATGAGTGTAAAATTACTTATGTGCATAAGTGTTTTCAGGATTGGTGCAAACTTAGCAAAATAAAAGAGAAAGGCAAAGGCTTCTGTGATCCATCCAGTTCTGTCCCCCACTTTCTGCAGTAGTTGTAGTACATGATTAACTTACAGCGATCAGAGGCCATTTTCACCAATATCCAAGTATAGTTTTGCCACCGAGAGTCTCAAATCAGCAACTTTAGGAGTTTCTGCGCTTCACCAAGTCTAGCCTTCAAGAAATCCCTATGTATTACATCAGTGCATAGTGAAATATCCCACTGCATAACCAGTGCTATGGGAATTGTGTCCTTACTCTGTCCCGTATGTCAGAGACATCCTGAACTTTGAGGAGTGCACTGTAGCCACAGGTCGTAGGTGTGCAGAAAACCAGCTTTGCTTCAATTTTGCATTGGCTCAGATGGTTGCACTGGTGAGTATTGCAGGGCCTGCACTGAACTCTCAGAACAGGGAGAGTTTTGATTTCAAAACATCCTTGTTAGAGAAATAAGAAAAAAGTGTATAAAAGCCAGTTATTAATAAAACATATATTATGCCCAAAGGACTGAGAGCTCCCTCCTTATTGTTTAGATAGCTCATTTATTGTTGATGTCTCTCTTTCTACTGAGTGTGCACAGAAGCCCTGAAATCCTTTTACATTTTTAATAAGATTATTTTTTTCAAACTAGTGCAAGAAAACATGTATGCAATACTGCATAAATACTCTACAGAACTAAATCATCAGAGGGAAAACATTCTCCAGTGTCTTCAGCTATCTGTGCTTCAAAGAGAATTGATGTTGTGAGAGAAACTGTACAGTTTTTAAGTTCTGGTGAAGGTGCTTCTACTATGTATCTCAGTGTATTTATGTTTAAAGCATCTACATTATCTTTCAGTATTTGCATTCTAGGGGAAAGCATTTAAGTGTTTAGTGAACATCAGTTCATTCTCCGGTGGCTAAAAGCCAAGAAAACCACACTACCATATATTACTGCATGAGTTTGTTGTAATTGGCAGTCTCTTATCAGGTGGAATAATGATCACCCCTGCCCTTTCAGCAGAATGGAGGATCTTGGGAAGAAAGTGCTCTACATCTGTAGCCCCACACTTGTCTTATGGTTTAAACATGAATAGGAATCTCAACTGAAAAATAACACAGTTTGTGAAATAAGTTTTTTAGATCTTTGTCTTCAGTCTATAGTAAAGTAAACCATAAATATACACATTCAGAAATCCTGTGGTGTTCGTCTTCAGTTTTGATTTTTTTTTCTTATCCTTTCACAGAAAAAGAAGTGCAAATGCACTGCTCTAGTTTATTGTGTATCAGTTTGGTTTTGGACCCTTACTGTAAGTTATTCCTTTGCACTAACCTATATCAGCATAAAAGTTCCACCATTCTCAGGCTAGTCATGATGTGAGGAAGGATGCTTAGGGTACTGAACTAGAACTTAAGCAACCTGGATTCAACTCCCTGTCTAGCGATAGCCTTCCTGTGTAAGCTTGGGCTAGTCACAAAAGGCATGTCTACACTTACTGGGGATTGACGCTGCTATGATTGATGCTCCGGCAGTTGATTAAGCGGGTCTAGTGAAGACCTGCTAAATCGACTGCAGATCACTCTCCCATGGACTTTGGTACTCCACTGGAATGAGAAGACTAAGAGAAGTCGACTGGAGAGCATGGTGTAGACACCGCAGTAAGTTGACCTAAGCTACATCACATCCATTATTCATGTAGCTGGAGTTGCATAACTTAGGTCGACTTACCCCCATAGTGTAGACCAGGCCTAGACTCAGATCCAAAAAGGTATTGAGCTCAATGGCAGTTAAGTACCTAAATACCTTTGATGATCTGTAGCTTCAGTTCCACTTCTGTAAAGAGGAGGGTAATAGTATTTCATAGGGGGGTTGTGAGCCTGATAAATACATTCAAGATTGTGAGGTACTTAGAGCCCGTGGCAAAGGGGCCATATGACATATAAGTGCCATAGATGGTACTGGGTGATTGCTTTTCTTATCAAAGGGTAATTATTTGGTATCATTTTTAGGAGATCAGGTCACTCACACTTTACATTGTAACAAATCTGTGGCAAGCTAAGAGTTTATGGCTATCACTGTGCTTCACATTAGGGAAGAATTCATTGGAAGAGCTTGTGGGGGTAGAACACAGACCCCTACTGCTTGAGCTAACAGGGAATCTCCATTAGATATTAGCAGGAAAGGACGAGAGACACAATTGATTCCATCTACAGAGGTGACAGAGCTCTATGCACGCACCAGCCAGTTCATGACAGCATTATTTACAACCTTTTATATTATTGCATATTCAAACAAGGAGTGTCGGAGATGGATGTAGATTATCAAATGGCACACTTATTAATACACCGCTACCTCGATATAACGCCACCCGATATAACACAAGTTTGGATATAACGCGGTAAAGCAGTGCTCCGGGGGGCAGGGGGGGGGCTGCGCACTCCAGTGGATCAAAGCAAGTTCAATATAACACGGTTTCACCTATAACACGTAAGATTTTTTGGCTCCCAAGGACAGCATTATATCGAGGTAGAGGTGTACTAATTTTAAAATGATGCCTGCCCCATGGTGCTTACAAATTCATTTCACATATAATATTACAAGAGGGATGACAAGACAGTGGAAGGAGTAGGGAAGGAGTGGATCTGCAGGTGGGATTTAGAAGATGAGAAGGATTGGCTTTGTGGATTAGCTCAAGAAGTGTGTTCCATGTGTAGGTACATCATGGAAACAACACTGAGATTGTTATGGGAAAAGTGGCAAACCAGGGACCACTGGTGAGCAGAGCAAGCAGGGAAGTGATGGGATGAGACTATAGCTGTTAAGCAGTGAGGAGCAGTATTGTGTAGGGCCTTGATGACATGATTTCTGAGTAGAAAGTCAAGTAAACTAGTGTAACCTAATAAGTTTTATATGAGAAAAATCTTTTTTTCTCCCTTGAACTTTAGAGAAAGGACCAATAGGAGAGTGGAGGCAAAAGGGATTTGTTATTCTCTTTTGGGGATCCCAAAAGTGGAAGGAAGAATTGAAATGTACCATACATGCTGATATATTCTAAATAAACGGTTTCCACTCAGGATAAAGACCTAGGGGCCACTGTGGGCAGCTCAATGCACAGTAGCAGGCAAAAGCCAAGAAGATATTTGGCTACATTAAGAAAAGGAAAAAGCATAATACTGAAAATATTACAGTGCCATTATATAAATGTATGGGATGTACTCACCTCGAGTATTGTGGGTTTTGTTCACCCCATTTCATAAATGATATAGTGGAAATAGAGCAGGTACAGTGAAAGGCAGTGAACATTATTAGTGGCTTGGAAAATCTTCCATATGAGGGGAGATTAAATAGATTTGGACTATTTAGTTTAGAGAAGAGAAGATATGATAGAGGTATATAAAACAATGAATTGTACAGAGGAGTTCAGTCAGCCACTCCTATTTAGTCTTTCCCATAAATCAAGAACAAGAGGAAGGACACACAGTGAAACTAAAAGCCAAAGAAATTAAAACTGCTATGATACAAGTACAATACTTTTGTACAGGGTGCATAATTAACCTCCGGAACTTGCCAGATATCACTGAGACAAAGAACATCATAGGATTAAAAAATGTATTATAGTCTTCTATGGATAATAACAGTTACAGTAGGATAAAAATGTGTATGGGATGAAAGCCACTAACTGCCTGGGTTGGGAAGAAACATCCCCTATAGGCAGGTTATCCATAATTATGGGGTTTCTTGCATCTTCTCACCATAATGGTCGCTGTTGGAGACAGACTACTGAACTAATGCGACCACTGGTCTGATCTAGGTGGCAATTCATATTTTCAGGAGCAGAGAGCACAGCTACACAGGGCCAGAAACTCAGTAGCAGATGTTTTGGTTGCTACTGAACGTGTTTAAAACCATTATAAAGACCATAAGAACATAGGACTGGAAAGGTGGATCACTGCGTCCAGTTCTCTACTATTGCAGGCAACCCTGCTATATAATTCAGCAAAAAGTCAAACATTTCTGCACTTCACACACACCCATTGTCCAGAAACATCTTGTCATAAACAACATAAATTGAGTCAGAGCATGAGGAGAGAATCTTTGTAGAGAGGCTCACTGGATTTTTACCATTCAGACCTATCATTAGGGAAGCCCTTGGCAAACTAATTTGTGATCTGATGTGGAGTATTTGAAGGAATTTAGAGGGTTGGAAGTTCTGTCACCCCCCTCTGCTCCCCACAGGCTGCAAAACCTATTAAAGTCACAATTATCAAGCTCCTTCAAATTGAAATCCACCTTAAGAAGAGCATAGAAGAGGAGCTGAATGAAATGCTGGACTGTAAAACTCCTGGAAGTTTTACCACTGACTTCAGTGGGAGCAGAGTTAGGCCAATCCTGCATGCTTTTGAAAAAAAAGTCTTATCCTGTATCCATACAGCACTTGCATAGCCAGACCTTCAACTTGGTTGGCCTCAAGAAAGTACCAAAATATAAACGTTAAATAATGATGTGTCTGTTCTGAAGGAGTACGCTGTTGTTTTCCTTAAAGGTTATTTAAGAGTATTTTAACTGCTATTATGTGTAGTGTGCAATCTGAGTTGGTACTTTGCAAAGGTATAAATGACACACACATGGTGTAAGACAGTGGAAACTCAGGCCTTATAGACCACTGGTAGCTTTTTGGCAGTAGGTGTTCAGGAAGCCTTGCAGAAAGGTGGGTTCCATGCACAGTTATCTGTTCTGAGGTGACAGCAGCTCAGCCTGGCTTTCGATTCTGCCTATCTGACACAAGACTGGCTTCTTTTGTTGTAAATGCCACAGTCGGAACATTTTCAGGAATAAAGGGAATAAAGGGAGGAGCAGAGAGGGCTGATGACTTTAAGTGTTGAAGCTGCTGACTCAGGGCAGGTCTTCACTACCCGCCTGATTGGCGGGTAGAGGTTGTTCTATTGGGGATCGATTTATCGCGTCTCATCTAGATGCGGATAAATCGCTCCCTGAACGCACTCCCCATTGACTCCGGAACTCCAGCTCATGAGAGGCAGAAGTGGAGTTGACGGAGGAGTGGCAGCGGTTGACTTGCCACTGTCCTCACGGCCGGATAAGTCAAACTAAGATATGCCGACTTCAGCTACGCTATTCGTGTAGCTGAAGTTGCGTATCTTAGGTCGGAACCCCCCCACCCTCCAGTGTAGACCAGGGCTCACTCTGCATGTGTACTATATTTAGCCACAGTAGTGCCAATAAGGCTTTTAATATTATGCAAAATATAATTCTAGTTTTCTAGGCAGAGTTGGTCGTGCTTCCTGTAGTTAAGGTTGCACCACACTTTCCATTTTTCTGGTTTTCAGGGGCTTATAACTTTGCCAAACTTTAACCATTTGGGCTGGCATTTTTCCATGCTGGGTTTCTGCTTCAGGATGAATTTTTTTTGGACAAGTTTAGCAAAAATGGTGCAACTGTTTCTCTGAATGAGGCTAGGGGAAAACATGTTGTTTTGTTCATGTTTAAAAATTCTTACATGGTTCACTGAGAAGTGTTAGCACATATCATATTTTGGAGAAGGGACTTGAGATATACCTTGGTGTCATTGATGTGCCTTTTGCTATCCCGTGAAAAATTCACCAAATTTGGCTAAGTTATGGGCATATGAAAATCTCAATTTGCACATGCTCACTAGACACTTTCTACAATTTGGCAGCCATAACCTGTGGCTGCAGAGCTGAGCAGCTGCTCTTTCTGGTTGCTGGCAGAGGGCGCAGAGAGGGCACAGTGGTTCCAGTTACACTAACTGAGGGCAGGGAGACTGTCTCTCCCATGCTTTCAGTGCTGCTCCTGCTCCTGTCCAGGCAAAAAGGAAGAGGAGGAACAAACTGATGGATACACTAACAGAGTGTTAAGGAGCTGGGCCTGTGGGGGCGGCGATAGGGCCCACTGTGACAAGGCTCTGCACAGGATGCAGCTGCTCTTGCGGTGAATTGGGGGCATATAGTAAATGACACAGGGTCTATAGTCTGTGGACTAATTGATAAAATTAACCCTCTGAGTGCCTTGGAATGAACAGGATATCTCTTGTGAAGGAATCTTTGGCTTTGTTGAAGCATGGAATGCCCATACAGACCAGCTGGAATATGTTGCCTGCTCTGCAGCTAGTTTAATAGGAATTTTAACAACAAATGACAAAATGTATTTATAAAAGGGAAAAAAAAGACACTCATGATCATCATTCTTAGAAATTTACTTGGGTTCTCTGATCTTCCTGTCAGCCATGGAAGTCACAGTACAAAGGCTGCTGTGTTTGGCTGCCTTGCTATCCTAGGATGCTCTGTACAGAAAAAATCCTGTTGACTAAGCCTTCCTGGAGAAATATTAAGGCCTCTGCTCTTTATCCTTCTTTACTTCTTTGATGCTTTTGACACTGCTGATTATACTCTCCTGCTTATTCTTTTGACTGCCTTTTTCTGTGAATGGGCTCATTCTGGACGAAAGAGTTTCATACTCCTGGGCCAGCTGCAGAGAAAGCTCTGTCAGGCATGAATTTGACTCTTGAGTCATACTTGGGTAAGTCTGTGGTCTGAGAGAGAGTGGTCTGTAGATAGCATGTCATTCAGGATCTAATAGATCAGAACTGAGATCTTGTACATGACCTGATAGCCAGTGTGCGGCACTGAGAACAGTGATGTGCTTCTAGGGATCAGGGTCATTCAGGAGCCAGGCTGCTGCATTGGAAAACCATCCCCAGTTTGCCACTTCCTTGCACCTTGTGTAGTCACTTAGTCATAGTAAAGGTTAGTGAAAAGTGGGTCTCACATGCTGCCAAATCAGAGGGGCTTTGTATCCACTTACACGGTATTAAACGACAGCGCAAGGAGCAAAGCAGTGGAGAAATAGGCCCAATGAGTTGTTGTAATCCAGCCTGGAGGACATGAAGATCTAGATCATTGTGGCCAGATCATAAGATGACAGCCACTGATGAGAAGGTGTTTTGGAAGCTGTAGCCATATCTATCCAGGAGTCCTTTTAGGACTACAAAGCTGTGAACTTACTTGATTAATTGAGAACAAACTCCTTTAATAGAGGGTGAAGTCAGAGTTGTCATCATGACTTCCAACGTTCTTCTCTTTTCGCTGTTATCTCTGTGTTGCTGGTTTCAGCGACAGCAGCTTTTCATCCTGAGGAGCTGCTCTCAAGTAGGCATGGGGCTATGGAGCTGAGCGTTTGAGTGTGGTTGGCATTTGAGTCAATAATTTCCCCCAGTGGATTCATGTGGTTGTTAAATGTGATGGGGAATAAAAATGGAATCTTGTGCAAGGTCTAATAGGAAGAGAGAGACTCTGCCCCATTCAGATACTAAAGGGTTGGGACCCAGATGAGTAGTTACACAGATAGCGCTGCAGACATTACAGTGCTACCTTTTAAGTCAGGAATCAACAAATGTGCAGACTTCACATCCACACAGTTAAGGGAAACCTCTATGCTCCAGGGAAAGCTTTTGTTTGTATTTTTAAGAATAACTTCTTCTGACTCTTACAGGCTCCAAGTAACATATGAACATTTCACTGCCGATAATACTGGGAATTACTTCAGTGACTGTGAACACCCATGGGGCTGTAATGTGAATGGTGTTTATTAAGGAATACACTGAGTTTCTGGCCATCATTCTTCCAGTCCTATAAACAGTACCTGGTATGTTGCTGTGCTTATTTAATGATGCAGCACCATCATTATATATTTATTCTCATAGATGATCACTCTAAGGAGCAACCTCTTCTGCTTAACAACTTGGTATTTTTTAAAATGCTGTTGAACAAAGCCAGCATAATTCCTGACCTGTTAGGGGTGATACTTGAGACATATCTCTCATGAACAGCAGATCTGTGCATTAATCCTGTGTTTTGGGGTCTTTAATTGCTTTAAATATTTGCTTCTAGATCTTTGTTTCGCACATTTTATTTACATGGTTTATTTTTCATTTTATGAAAAATCGATAACCAGACAGACTCTTTACCACACTGGATTAGTTTTATTTATTCTGTTTGAACTTGATTAAAAAGCTGTCAAACATAAGTGTACATTTTATCAGCAGAATACTTTTACAAAACAGGGTAGAAGATGTTTATAGCTGGAAACATACATTTCAAAATAAAACAATATTTGATATATTCTAGACAGTTACCCTTTTGTTTATCCATGACAACTGAAACTAACCATCAAATGCATAAATTGATTCAAGTCTAGCCAAGTAATCCTAAGGGCATATAAAAAGGCTTTTTTTTAAAGTTCTTTCTAGATGAATTTAATGTAGTTCACCAATAAAGCATCCTCAGGAGCATAATAAAAATTCTGCCTAACATGACATAGCTAGGGAACGAGGGGAGATGTACAATGTGATGAAGAATCAAAATGGATGTTACATTAAAAATGAGCAGTCATGCAATTTCTAAATTTCATGTACAGCATTTAAGGACAAAATGTTTAGGCTTTAATTTTGTGTCTAATTTTTTAGACACAATGTTTATAATACTGCAATAAGTGCAGCTTGCTCTCTTTCTCTTTCTTTAAACATATTCATTGGAAACTGTTTTGAACTGTCACTTTTGCTCGGGGAAAAATTACTATTCAACATGTCTCCATAACTTTCACTGTAAATCAAAGAGAAAAGGTATGTTATATTTACACCCAAAATTGGTTATGAATGATGAAACATGTCTGTTTCAATTTAATTGCTTTTAATATATTTTTAAAACCATTAACTTGCATTACTGTTTATCTTGTTGTGCCATTGTATATGCTGGTAAGCAACACTTCCTATGTTTTTGACCATATTCGATATACCCATCTTGAAAATAATGGGATGAAAAATGAGCCCTGGAGTTTTAGCAGAATGAAACTCTCAAAGGGTTAATGTAGAATACATATAGCAAATGTTGACAGTATTTTTTATTCCAATGTTTGAAAATTAAACACAAAATCATCATTAAGTTTTCACAAAATGAGGCATCTGTCACTTGAAAGAAAAAGAAATATTTCAGAAATATGTTTACAGAAATGTAAAAATATTAGACATCAAGACAGATGTGAACATTTTCAATAACAGGCCCTGTCTGTCAGTCTTCCTCAGAGCTGAAGATCTTATTGTACTCACTTAACATAAGTTCAACTATCTGGTTTTGGTACAGCATGTGTACTGCCATGTTCCCTGTCTCCTTTTCAGGTCTAAGGAGTGTTGGTCCAAATACAATTCCTAAGCTTTGTGTTGTCATAAGATTCACGGATTCCTTGGCTGCTATCCTGTTGACAAAAGGAAAGAATTGGTTAAAGATGAGGGATGTCAAAGGAGGCGCTGTTGTATTTGACGCAGAGAAACACATTTTATTGATTCTCCTATCAGTAAGGTTTATTTGGTTAAATTACATATATAAAAATAATAATAAAAAAAGGAAAAAAAGAAAAGAAAAAAAGTGGGGGAGAGAACAGGAGTTCTCTCTGGCAACATGACAAATGATGAAAGCAACTTTATATGTAGACAGCAAAACCTTTATTGGGTTGAGATCTAGGGCCTGAATTTCAGTGTTTAGGTAGGAGTGCACAATTACACAACTACTTTATGAAGTCCCTTTATTTTTTGTTTGTGTGCACTCATGGCTGGATAAACACTATCCCATTATGTGCATTTAGACACTGGGAATGAATATCAGGCCCTGAGGGTTGGGAGACAGTCAGATTTGTTGGGGGGCTCTGGGAAGGAACCTATTTACTTCTGTTAGCACAAGTTCCTGTACTGGTGCAGTGTTGGTATGCATGGAAAAATTAAATGAAAGACCACATGAAACTTTGCCACTTCTGCCAGTCTCAACCTAGTTACCTAAGGGGTGCAGGAATGAAAAGATACTTTGAGAAGAAGGGTAAAATATATCAGTATGTGTGACGTGTCTATCCTGACATAAGGCTTCCTAAAAGAAAATAAGACCCTACATCTTAATTAAAGGCTTTGGAAAATAATGTTCAGGATTACAGCATTAGACATACTGGTTTTCCATATAATTTATGAAGCTGTTTGCTACAATATTAATATTAAATGTTGATAATCATGCATCCTTACAGAGAAGACCTTAAGAGTCAAGAAGTCTGATTTAAGAACAACACAGATTTAGTGGATAAAGTTTAGGTCGCCATTTCTGAAAATTTGACCCACTGGGCCAGATCCTCACATGATACAAATTAGCATAGTTCCACATCACTCAATGGATTTACACCATTTGGCGACTTGGCCTATAATCTTGAAAAATATTGTCTAGTCAGAGAGTGGAATAGTCTTTTAAAGAACTGCTTAAGAACTGTAACTTACACTAGGGGTCAGCTCCAAAGCCCAATGAGGTTAATGGAAAGACTCCAATTGACTTCAGTGGGCTTTGGAACAGTCCTTATGAAAGCAAAACTCCAACATGTCTGATATTCTTTCCTGGAGAACCCCAGTGAATAGAAATCTGTTTTCTTTAAAAATATGTAAAATGTAGTAGAGTGGAAAGAGTCTAATATATGCATTTTTAATAGAATAAATTATAGTCAGCCCCTACCCATGAATGCAGACTAAAGGTGCCTTCAAAACTTAACTCTGCACTGATCTGCTTTTCATTTATGAACACTTAACAACAGAGTAGTTTTAAGACTTTTTGTCATTCTGAAAGGAGAAGTGGCTTAAGAATCAGAGTGAAAGTTTTGGGGAAAAAGTACTGTCTAGTATTGTTTCATTCTCTCTCTTTCCTTCTTCATCAGACGTATCTTTTAAAAATACTAAAAATTAAAAAAGCACAAATTCTTCTGCTTCTAAATACTTTTTGCAGAAGCTACAGTAAGCTACACTAACGGTGGCAAAAGCTGCATGAGACATCATCTATTCCATCCCTTAGAGAAAGATTTCTCTCCTGTTAGTGGGTGGGTCATGCAGTGAAGACTATTTTGTAGTGGAATCCTGCCAATCTTGTAGTTTACCACATTCCCTAAACACAAACACTCATTTAGGGTTTTTTGCATGTATAAATAGGAAGCATTACTGTAGTTCTGTCTCATATGTGTAGCTATGGTGTCCATTACACAAAGCACTCTCCATATGGCACTAATCAGAACAACTTATTAGTTTCTTAAAATATAACATCTTTATTATAAAAAGAATACATTATATTTTCCACTATGGCAATGTTAACATAGCATTGTTCTTCTCAGGGAGGGGTTCGGAATGTCTCAGAAGTTAGGAAGAAAAACTTCTTGTTAATAGCTTTGGTGCCAATTGAGTAAGTGTGAGCATCTGATCACTGTCATACATTTTATCGTAGTTATTTATTGCTACAAACTTTTTTTTTCCTAATACCACTCAAGCAGTTGTCAGGTGATTAATAAGGCCCTGATCCTACAAAGATTTATTTGTTCATGTGCTTAACTTGACTTCATCTGGACTGTTCATATGATAAAAATTACATGCATAAGTAATCTTTGCAAGATCAGTGTATGCAACATTATATTAGCAAATATATGAGGATCCATTTCACCCAGGAAAAAGTCATGTGCAATACGCCTATCGTGTATATTTTGAGGGGTAAGCATTCTAGTGCTTACTGTGGTTATCGAGTAAGATGATATGCCTATTATTAAAATATGAAATCATCCCGCAAATATGCAAAGCTAAACACTAATGTTCACATGAAGGAACAAGCTACAATATTGGCTTCTAACCTAGTAAATTTCTAAGCCAATTGTTATTTCTTAAGTGCCAACATTGTTTTTTGCTGTAAGACATGAAAAGCCAGAGCCAGATCCTTGGCCTCAAGGAGGTTACTTTGCACCATTCTGGCAGGCTGCCATCCTTGTGGGAGCAAAGGGGTGAGGTAAGATGTGAGAAGAATCAAGAGCAGAGTTCTAGGCAGGGATAGAGATGTGCAGAGTCTCTATAGCAAGAACAAGAATTTTAAACGTGCTTTGACAGGTTAGTGGTAGCCAGGGTAGAGATTTTAGCAGGGAGTAACACCTTCCAAGTCATGAGCAAGGAAGATGATTTTGACTGGACTTGGAGGGAGTGAGATAGGAAGTGGAGCAGTGAAGAGTGAATGAGAGGATAAATGGGGTGGGGTAGGGGGTCAGAGAGTGACAGTAAATAAGTGGAGTATGAGTCAACAGTAGTGATGAGGTGACTGAAGTGCATGAGTTGTGTGGAATGACAGAGGCTAAATGTGGTGGGCAGGCCAAGGAGCTGGGGCAGATGAATGAGAGGATGAGTGTCAGGGTGAGGGGTAAGTGATGAGGCATCACCATGTGATGTGACTATCACCAATGGTGTCAGAAGAGAAAAAGTTTGAGGTAAAGAGGAAACTGAGTAGTTATTTGAAGAGAGTGAGAGTTGGGCTGAGGTAGGAATGGGGTTGAAGAAAATATCTAGTTGCCTGGGAGGAAAGAGAATGGTAAGGGAGAAGACAACGGCATGAAGAGAGAAGAAGAAGACCACAAGCCCAGCCACTCAATGTTATTTAAGCACCTAACTCCAATTGATATCAAATACTTTTGAGGACCTGGGCTTTATGGCCTAATCCAAAGCCCAGTGTAGCCACTAGAAAGACTTTCACTGATTTGCAATAGGCTTTAAATCAGACATGTAGGTTATTGGGAGAGGTAACTCAGGGCTAGATCCACAAAAGGGATTTGGGCACCTAACTTCTACTTAAGTGCCTAAATCTTCAAAACCCATGGTAATCCTGTAAACACCTAAAGTGCACTTCCAGATAAATTCTGATGGTGGGGTGCCTAGCCACATCTAAGCCTTAGTGGGATTCCTAATCTAGGCATTGCCCTGCCTTCTTCCCTGGGAGCCCAATCCAGTAGGTATGCTCAGAGGCCGCCTACCAGATTGGACCTGTCACCAACAAGTGTGGATGGAGACGGAGCTGGAATTCCCCTTATAACCTTTTGTCCAGTGGTTAGACCACTCACCCAGCATATCCCAGCCTCTGACCAATGTGGAGCAGTAACTTGAAGACAGGTCTCCCTCAGGGGAAGCAAGTACCCTAATCACTGGGCTATACGATATAATAGGAAGGGCTCTTTGAACCTCTACTATTGAAGCTGTTCTGTATGGTATAAAATACTTAACAATTCAATGGACAGAGAGATGAACTTGGGTCTTCCACAGCCCAGAGCAGTGTCCTAACCACTGGGTTTTAGAGCCATTCTTACTTTTTCTCTGGCTCAATGAATAATTTAATTAGTCATACAAAGTGGAACAGCTTCAAAAGTGCCCTACCCCAGGGTACCCTATAACCCCGAAGCTAAGACACTCACCTGTAATGTGGAAGACCCATGTTCAACACAGACAGGGGAGGCAGGGGAAATCTGATCCCAGGTCCCCCACATCCTCAGTGAGTGCTCTAACCACTGGGCTAAAGGATATAAAGAGTAAAACACCCCATCCCCCTTTTTTTGCGAAAAAGGGCTTGGGCATCTGACTTCAGGAGAGGGTTCACAGCTGGGAATCCTGAGTGGTGACAAGCATCTCTCTCTGACCTTAGGTGCCTAAGTCTCTTTGACAGGCAAGGCTTAGGTCATACCCCTCTCCTTGGCATTTGCTTTTGGCTACCTGAGATGGTTTCCTGCTCAGGGTGCTAGCGTTTGTGAATCCCATTCTTAGCCACCTAACTCTCCCCATGAATTGTATAGGTGCTTGGGCCTCAGTCCCTTTTGTCTATCTAGCCCTGAATATTTAAGTACTGCTCCCTCCCTGGCTCAGTCCCCACATGGCATCAGCCCGCAGTTGCAGACCAACACATAGGGGATAGTATATTGCAACCTCTTAAGGTGTGTAGTAGCAGAAGTGCTGCCGCCAAATGCCCAGGAAGGAATACCTGTCTCTCTAAGGCAGAATGACTCCCTGGGCTCTTCCTGGGCCACATCCCCTGAACACAAAGATCCGTTTAAGGCCTATATAAATAACTAGTGGTGTCATAACCTTAAGGTCCGGTGGACAGGGGCAATGGACCACACATCAGGAGACTTGAGTTTTATTTCAAACTCTCTCAAAGACCTGCTGTGGGACCTTGGGCAAGTCACTTTACCTCTCTGAATCTCTTTCCCTGCCCATGGTTTGTCTGTCTTGCCTCTGTAGATTGTAAGTTCAGTCATTGTGGATAGTTCTCTGAGAATAGTCTGCAGCGGCAATAAAATAAATCTAACAGAATGTTGGGAACCATTAGGAAAGGGCTAGATAATAAGAAAGAAAATGTTATAATGCCACTCTATAAAGCCATAGTACGCCCACACCTGAAATACTGTGTGCAGTTCCGGTCACCCCAATTCATAAAAGATATATTAGAATCGGAAAAGGTACAGAAAAGGTCAACAAAAACGACTAGGGGCATGGAACATCTTCCATCTGAGGAGAGATTAAAAAGACTGGGTCTGTTCATCTCACAGATGAAGAAGAGGGATATGATAGAATGGTGTGGAGAAAATGAATGGAGAAGTGTTATTTACCCCTTCACATAACACAAGAACTGGGGTAGCAGGTTTGCAACAAACATAAGGAAGTCCTGCTTCATGCAACACACAGTCAACTCGTGGAACTTATTGCCAGGGGATGTTGTGAAGGTCAAAAATATTAATGGGTTCAAAACAGAATTAACTAAGTTAATGGGGGATAGGACCATCAATAGCTATTACCCAAGATGGGTAGGGACACAACCCCATGATCTGGGTGTCCCTAAACTTCTGACTGCCAGAAGCTGAGGGTATGGCTACACTTACGGTTTGCAGCGCTGGTAGTTTGCAGCGCTGGTCATCCAGCTGTGTAGGAGCAGCGCTGGTGTGTGGCCACACTCACAGCTACCAGCGCTGGTGTGTGGCCACATTTGCAGCATTAGCAGCGCTGCTGGGAGTGATGCATTATGGGCAGCTATCCCAGCATTCAAGTGGCCGCAACGTGCTTTTCAAAAGAGGGGGGTGGAGTGGGGTCTAGTGTGACAGGGAGCGGGGGGGGGGGGGGGGGGAGAGGGGATTTTTGGAGCCAACACTGTGTGTTTAGCTTCCTGACTTGAAAAATCAGAACATGTTTCCAACCCCTTAGTCTTAACTCTTAATTGCAAACAGCCTGCAGCCAACACGACTCCCTGCTGTTTCATTCCCTCCCTGCCTGCAATCTCATTTGATTGTTTACAGCCAGGTACAGATGATCACAGCAAACAGGAGCTCTGTTTGTTTTTTAGATAAGCGGCAACGGCAACGGAGCTCCGATCGGAGCTCGTTCACAACAAAACAAAGAGAGGCTGCATAACAAAACAAAGAGAGTAATTTATAAAAGCATTCTGGGATACACCTTATACCCTGGAGGCCAATCACAGCGCTGGTGTGTGGCCACACTTGATGACCAGCGCTGCAGCACCAGCGCTGGAATCCTTATTCCCCATGCTGAGTGAGGTGTACGGCCAGCGCTGCAGCCAGGGAGTTGCAGCGCTGGAAGTGCCCTGCAGGTGTGGCCACTTACTAATTGCAGCGCTGGTGGAGGCTTTCCAGTGCTGCAAATCGCCAGTGTAGCCATACCCTGAGATTGGATGACAGGGGATGGATCACTGGATTATTGTCCTGTTCTATTCATTCCCTCTGAAGCATCTGGCACTGGCAACTGTCAGAAGACAGGATACTGGACTAGCTGACCCATTGGTCTGATCCAGTATGGCCGTTCTTATGTGCTTTGGGGCAGTGACTGTCTCTCACTATGTTTGTGTACAAAATATGGCATGGGCAGCATTCATTTTAGATGGACCTCTCAGCACTAATGTAAGATTAATGAATAATAAAATCTGAAGTAGAAACTTTTTTGTATAATAGTGGCTGTATTGCTGACTTGTGAATATCATCACCAAAAATACAAACTACTTTTCAGCCTGGTCTGAGGTATAAACAATTATAAATTGTTTAAATAGTCTGATATAAACTAGACCCAGAGAAAAAGTAACTCTTATTTGAAAGGCAATTTTAAATGCTATTTAATTCAGTACAATCTGAGGAAAATAATTGACTTGTAGCTTTATACCTTTTTCTTTCAAAATAAAAATTATTTATCAATGAAATTATGGTTGCTGTATTGTATCCACTGTGTAAATTACTCCCGTAGTTGTGAAGTGAAATTCAGTTTATTTAAAAAAAAAAAAGGTAAAATGGGCAAGAATTCATTTTTGGCAAGAGCAGAAAACGTGATATACAGCCGACAACATAAAAAGGGAAAGGAAATGCCAGAGCTACTTTTTGTCAAGCCCAAATGGAAGGAGCAATGATCCATCCATTTAAGATTATTTTAGAAACAATCTATAATCCAGTGCTACAGATGTTGGAACCTCGTCAAAAAAATTGTTGAGCCTTATGCTGTGCTAGGTTTTTTTTCCTCCAAAAAGTAAGTTGAATTGCTAACTCAAAGAATGTTTTATATTCTTTAAGATCGCAAGCCAAAAGAAACTCATATTGAAAATACAGATCTCCTCGTTCTTATTAATAATGAAAAGAATTAGTGATGTATTAAAACAGTAAAGTATCTGATTGGAAAACTCTAATATCAAGGACAGCTATATAAGCAAAAATACTTTTTAAAATGTGTGCTTTGGCTGTTGCCATGGTAACTGGAAGCTGGAAGCGATGTAATTGACTGCAGGACAACTATACAGTTAAGGTCATTACTGTATAGTGAACATAGCTCTCCAGTTCTATGTAAACTTACAGTTTTCAGACACTGGCTGTAAAATCATTATTGATTCTGAAGTTTGGGAGTCATGGTGGGTGTGCCAACCCCTTCAAACAAATGAGTGACTAAGAAACAGGTAAATCTTTCCCATTGGTGACACTGATTAAAATGGAAAAGTGTTCTTACTGAAACATACACCAAAATCTATAAAGGTAAATCAGTTTACATTTTCCCAAAGGAAATTATTTAGTATTGATAAGTCACTATATATTGTAGTGAGTTGGCTAGTGTGTATTAGATGGAATCAGAACTGTTCAACTTTGTGTCATCAGCCCTATATGGCTACTGAAACCTCTACCTTGACACAAATGTTGGAGGGAGGAGGGTGTCTCTGCTTTTGGAGAAACTGATTTTGGCAATGTTATTTACTATTTATTTTAAATTAGATTAAAAAGTTAATTTTAACAGCCTGATTCTGCCACTCTTGCAGTGACTGGGCAAAATATAATATGACTAAAGAGCAACACAGGGCTGCCCAGAGGATTCGGGGGCCTGGGGTCTTCGGCGGCGGGTCCCGGGGCAGAAGGAGCCCCCCCACTGCCGAATTGCCGCCGAAGACCCAGAGCGGAAGAAGCTCCGGGGGCCCAGGCCCCACGAGAGTTTTCCGGGGCCCCCGGAGCAAGTGAAGGACCCCGTTCCAGGGGCCCCAAAAACTCTTGTGGGGGCCCCTGTGGGGCCCGGGGCCTGGGGCAAATTGTCCATCTTGCCCCCCCCACCCGGGTGGCCCTGGAGCAACATGATGGAACATTAACAAAACCAATCAAAATAGATAGAACAAACAAATGGCTCCACTTTTGAAACATAGATCCTCAGCTGGAATGCCTGCCCTATTCCCAGAAGGCAATGGAGCTACACCAATTTACACCAGTACAGAGTGTTACTCTGGGGGTATTGTTGTCAACAGCACCACAGCTTCTTCTAAAGAGTGGAGAAAAGTAATCAAGGAGTAAGCAAAAGTAAACAAGGAGAAAAGTAATCTCTCAACTAGGCAGAGCATAGCTCACCTACAGAATTATGCACATGCATAATTAACCTATGGAACTTGCTGACACAAGATATTGAGACCAAGATTTTGGCAGAATTCAAGAAATGATTAGAGATGTATATGGATAATTAAAACTCTACCGTTACATGAGAGGGGATAAAAATGTATAGGTGATTATACTGCCTTATTCTTCTGGGGACAGCCACTAAAACCCTGGAGTTAGAAAGAACCTTCCTCTACGGATACATTATTCTTTACTTGTCTAGGGTGACCAGATGTCCCAATTTTATAGGGTCAGTCCCGATTTTTGGGTCTTTTTCTTATATAGGCTCCTATTACCCCCCACCCCATCCCAATTTTTCACATTTGCTGTCTGGTCATCCTATACTTGTCCATTGCAGTGGCTTGCATCTTTTCTGAAAACTGGTACTGGCTACTGTCAAATACAGATCACTGGACTAGATGGACTATTGGTCTGAGCCAATATGTAAATTCCTATAACCCCATTTAGTGGGTCAAAATCTGCATATTCCATTGATTCACTTTACCAGTAAATACTCCAAAATTAGCTAATATCTGTTTCCTATACGTAGTCAGGCACATGGAAATGGAGCGTTGTAGCTTCAGAAGTAAACTGTTATGGGAGGGGTGGGCAAACTACAGCCCGTGGGCCGAATCCGGCCCGCCAGCCATTTTAATCTGGCCCTTGAGCTACTGCTGGGGAGTGGGGTCTGGGGCTTGCTCCGCTCTGGCGCTCCAGCTGGGGAGTAGGATTGGGGGATGCTCCATGAGGCTCCCGGAAGCAGCAGCATGGCTCCCTCCGGCTCCTATGTATAGGGGCAGTCAGGGGGCTCTGCTCTGCATGCTGCCCCCGCCCTAGTGGGAACCATGGCCAATGGGAGCTGCAGGGGCAGCACCTGTGGACAGGGCAGCACGCAGAGCAGCCTGCCTGTGCCTCCAAATAGGAGCCGGAGAAGGGACATGCCACTGCTTCCGGGAGCCGCTTGAGGTAAGCACCATCTGGAGCCTGCACCCTGAACCTCCTCCCATGCCCCAACCCGCTGCCCCAGCCCTGATCCCCCTCCCGCCCTCCAAACCCCTTGATCCCAGCCTGGAGCACCCTCCTGCACCCAAGCCCCTCATCCTCAGCCCCACCCCAGAGCCTGCACCCCCAGGTAGAGCCCTCTCCCCCTTGCACCCCACTTCCCCCTCCCTGCACACTGAACTCATTTCTGGCCCCACCCCAGAGCCCGTACCCCCAACCAGAGCCCTCACCCCCTTCCGCACCCCCAACCCCAATTTTGTGAGCATTCATGGTCTGCCATACAATTTCTATTCCCAGATGTGGCCCTCTGGCCAAAAAGTTTGGCCACTCCTGTGTTATGGGAATGGTTCAACTGCTTATTATACTGAGTGTGCTGACATTAGGGATATCATTAGTTAACAGATCTCTTTGCTTTACAGTTGCAGGCTTTTGGGTTGGCTTTACACAGTAGTTTCCTGATTGTTCATATTGCATTTCTTTTAATCAGGGTTGACATATTAAATTTTGATTTTTATGATGCACTGATTCTAGCTGAGCATTTTACACTTTCCTTCCCCCCTGCAAAAGCTGACTTGCAGAAGTAAAAAAAAAAAAAAAAGAAACAACAACAGGTATTGCATTATATCCTTTGCCTTAGTGACAAGATATTTGGGGAGAAATCATCCAAGCTTGAAATAAAATCTTTATTGAAAGTAATTCTACATCCATGCCAGTCAGACGCATTGTAGGATCAGAACAGATGTCCCAGGGGAAAACTGTGCACCAGTCAGGGTTGATTACTTGGACCTCCTGTCAGTTCTTAACTCACTGACAATGGCTGAGGCATTCAGTACAACTTTGTTTTCTTTATTCGGAAATAAAGTTAATATACTTACCTTAACTGTGCCAAATGTACTGGAAAATAACCTGATAATAAAAGTGCCGTCCTACAAAGTGATAATGTCTGTGTGTATAAGCACATATTGACAGGGCTTTTGCAGCCTAGTAGTGAACTATTAGGAAGGAAGTACATGTACCAAATGATGCACAGATAACCTATCAGATTTCCTGTGACTACATTTCCTTTTTATTCAAAGCCTCTGGTACATACTTTTCTGATATATAGCATATTATAGTAAAGTTACTTTCTATTGCAAACTTACTTCCACTCAACAATGTTATCCATTTTTCATGACCATTGTTGTGTTATTTGGTATTACAAGGATGACCAAGGTATGGAGTTTGGTTCTGGGAGTCATTTTAAGACATTGGCAACAGTAATCACACAGGGATAATCTGTATTCTCAGGGGACTACGTCAGTTATAGGGTGACGCATCTCACCCCAGATGGTAAAATTCATTCTGTTCAGACAACTAGTATGAGGCCTATGCACCACTTAACCCATCTTGAGAGATTTACCAATGTAATCAATATAATTGAGCCCTTGATACCAATACCATAAGTCCAATTTGTTTAAACTGTTAGCTCATTGCAGAACAATGGAGATAAATTTAAAATATAGTAATAAATTGGGATTCTCAATATTTTATGATTGCAAACAAACCCTCATTATTTATGTACTTTATGGATGATTTGCTCAGTTGCATTGCAGTGGTATTCACTAGCTGATGAAGCTAAGTAAATGCAAACACTATCAAGGGAATCTCTAGATTGCTGTTTGTTAACTTCATATACTATGTTTTGGGGGGTTTCTCTGTGCATATGTACATAGTATTTCAGATTTATACTTTATAGTGGAGTGCCAAAATATTATATTACAACGTATGTGCTTTTCAAAATGTAGTAGGTGGCTTAAATGTATAATTCAGAGATTATAGGAAATACCTAAAATGATTAATATAGTTATAAACTGCTTTTTTTCACCAGCCTGAAACACTAATGTGCTTAAAATTCCTATTTGCTCCAAAATGTTGAAGTCAAAACAATAACTATATAAGATCAGTAATGGAGAAACCAAGTCATAGTGTGTGATATGCTATCTAACAGAGGTCAGAAATAGTTCAGACATACTTAAGGGCTTGCTTTAGCTGCAAATAGGCTTAGTAGTTCCCTGACCTACAAAAACTTCATAGCTTCCTGCCCTCTGCAGCTGCAGATGCTAATCACAACTCTTTGGGGGGAAATCCCTTCTCTTCAGAGGCTCTGGGACACAAGATATGGAATTTGGTGCTGCCTCCTTCTCCAGAATAGCCTTCAGCTCTGCTCATTCAACTACCATATATGGTAACGGGGCAGCTGATAATGGCCTGGTCTACACTAGGCGTTTAAACCGGTTTTAGGAGCGTAAAACCGATTTAACGCCACACCCATCCACACTGAGAGGCCCTTTATATCGGTATAAAGGGCATTTTAAACCGGTTTCTGTACTCCTCCCTAACGAGAGGAGTAGCGTTAATATCGGTATTACCATATCGGATTAGGGTTAGTGTGGCCGCAGATCGACGGTATTGGCCTCCGGGTGGTATCCCACAGTGCACCACTGACCGCTCTGGACAGCAATCTGAACTCGGATGCAGTGGCCAGGTAGAAAGGAAAAGCCCCGTGAACTTTTGAATATTTCCTGTTTGCCCAGCGTGGAGCTCCGATCAGCACGTGTGGTGATGCAGTTAAAAATCAAAATAAAGAAAGAGCTCGAGCATGGACCATGCGGATGTGATCGCAGTAAGGGCAGGCAAATCTGTTCTATCAGCGCTCCGTTACAGAAGACGAAATTCAAAATCATTTTTAAAAAATCTCCAGACAGACGCCATAGCAGGGACTCAGCTCACTGCTGCGTGACAAGCGTAATGGAAAGCCAAAGAATCAAATGGACGCTCATGGACTGGAGGACTCAAGCTATCCCACAGTTCCTGCAGTCTCTGAAAAGTATTTGCATTCTTGGCTGAGCTCCAAATGCTTCTAGGGTCAAACACAGTGTCCGCGGTGGGTCAGGGCATAGCTCGGCAATCTACGCACCCCCCCACCCACCCCCAGAAGTGAAAGGGAAAACAATCCTCTCTTGACTCATTTACATGTCACCCTATCTTTACTGAATGCTGCAGATAGACACGATGCTGCAGCACTCAACACCAACATCCTTGCTCCCCCCCTGCCATGGGTGGCTGATGGTACAATAAGACTGATATCCATTGTCATCATCAGCCTATTGGCACATGGGGCAGTGCAAAAGGACTAGTAACCATGCAGACTAGCATCCGTTAGGTCGATCAAGGGTGCCTGCCCCTAATTTTTCCTGGTAGATGGTGCAATATGGCTGGTTACCATCCTCATCATAGCAACAGGTGGCTGAGCTCCATCAGCCCCCACCCTTCATGTGTAAAGAAAAGATTCAGTTGCCCCTGGACTAGGAGTGGGATGCTGGGCTCCTCTCCTACACACTGCTTAATGTCCTGTCTGGACTATCATAGCAGCTGGAGGCTGCCTTCCACTCATTTCTCACTAACAAGTCACTGTGTCATCACACAAGTGGGGGGACAATGCTGTGGTAGCCCAGGAAGGCTGGGGGAAGAACAGAATGAACAGGTGGGGTTGTTGCAGGAGCACCTCCTGTGAATAGCATACAGCTCATAATTTCTGCAGGATCTGACACAGAGCAGCTGTGCTCTCTGGTTATGATATACAGTGGTTCTCTAGTACACTTGCCCATATTCTAGGCAGGACTGATTCTATTTTTAGATACCAAAAAGGAGGGATTGACTCAGGGAGTCATTCCCAATTTTGGATTTTGCGCCCCTGGCTAAGAGCAGCCAGGGGCACTTATGACAGCAACAGATGGTGCAGTGCAAAAGGACTGGTAACCATGATCATCTTTTTACCAATTTATGGATTGGTAGATGGTACAGTATGGCTGGTAACCATCTCTGCTGTCATGCAAAAGCAAAAGCATGCAGCTGTGTAGCGCTGCTGAATCACCTCTGTGAGCGGCATCTAGTACACATACGGTGACAGTCACAAAAGGCAAAACAGGCTCCATGATTGCTATGCTATGGCATCTGCCAGGGCAATCCAGGGAAAAAAGGCGCGAAATGCTTGTCTGCCGTTGCTTTCCCAGAGGAAGGAGTGACTGACGACATTTACCCAGAACCACCCGCGACAATGATTTTTGCCCCATCAGGCACTGGGATCTCAACCCGGAAATTCCAAGGGGCGGGGGAGGCTGCGGGAACTATGGGATAGCTACGGAATAGCTACCCACAGTGCAACGCTCCAGAAGTCGATGCTAGCCTCGGACCGTGGACGCACACCACCTATTTAATGTGTTTAGTGTGGCCGCGCGCACTCGATTTTATAAAATCTGTTTTACAAAACCGGTTTATGCAAATTCGGAATAGTCCCGTAGTATAGACGTACCCAATGACACTAAGGGGAATGGGTATCCCCCTAGCTACCTTAGGGCTGGTCCACACTAAGAAGCGGGGTCGAACTAGAGTACGCAAATTCAGCTACGTGAATAGCGTAGCTGAATTCGAACTACCCTAGTTCGAACTACTCACCCGTCCAGACGCCGCGGAATCGAAGTCCGCGGCTCCAAGGTTGACTCCGCCACCGCCTTTTGCAGTGGTGGAGTACCGGAGTCGACCTTGGCGCTTCCAGAGTTCGAACTATCGCGTCCAGATTAGACGCGATAGTTCTAACTCCGAGAAGTCGAACTCACCGCGTCGACCCGGCTGATAAGTGTAGACTAGCCCTTATAGTTTGAGTTCTTCCTTGGATAAACTGCAGTGGAACCATGAAATCAAAACAAGGGATAAATGAAATCTGAGGATAGGCTCTTACTTGGCCCAAAGATCAAGCAGGAGGCAAGCTGGAGAAAGACATTCATTCTGGCTATTTGGCTTTCCCCTGAGTTTAAGAGGAATGTATTGCAAAATTTCACTCTCCCCCCTCACCGCATACCAAAGCCAGGGCTCCAGCTGAGCCCAAACATCTATACCACAATTAAACAGCCCCTTAGCCTGAGTCCCATGAGCCCGAGTCAGCCAGCATGGGCCAGCCATGGGTGTTGAATTGTAGTGTACACGTACCCGGAGAGGCTAAGGGTGGAATCCACAAAGCTACTTAGGAAACTAAATCCAGATTTAGACACCCAATTCCCTATTATGATCCACAAAACTCCTGCCAAACCCTGTAGGCACCTAAACTCACTTGGTGCTTACATTTTTCAAAGGAAAAATTCCCTAGGCACCTACGTTTGAAATGACCCACTCCAGAGGATTTGGCTTGGAAGTCATACTAAGTCTTGGGCCGCTTGCAATTTTTATCTGGTGATAAACTTGTACATCATCTATTATATTTGGCTTGTATAGTATTTAATTCATTATTTGTGACTGAGCACAAAGTGGTTCTGATTAATATTTGAAGGGGCTACAGCTAAGGGGATACATTTGGGCTAATCATCTTAGCACAATGGAACATTCTACCATTAGCTTAAAGCCAGTCTGTGCAGGAGGCAGAGCTTTCTGAGGAGCTGGTCCAAGATTGTGGAACAAACTCCCCCTGGAATTAAGGACCCTCCCAAACCTCACCACCTACTGCTCCTAGTGCAAGGTGCAAATCTTTGACCTGCCTTCTCTAACATAAAAAATAGCAGGGTGTACCTTTAGAAACCCCCGAACCAAGACCCTAGTAAAATAAAACACTGCAAATGCAATTTTCCCCATAGGGGAGAGGATGAGAGAGAGAACAAACCATGTGTACAGATGTTAGACACATTGCTTAATATGCTCCTTGAAGAAATTTGGGGCTAGCTCCACAAAAGGAATTAAGACATTGCAATGCCTAACTTGTAGGCACCCTCCCGGCTAGTGGAATCAACAACCCTGAGTTTAGAGCCTAGGTTCCCAGTACAATGCATGGGGAGAATTAAGTGCCTAAGAATGGGATTCACAGAAGCCAGGAAACTGAGCAGGGAACTGACTAGGCTAGCTAGTAGGAAATGCTGAAAGAGGGAGGTGGCCCTAAGCCCTGCCACTCAAAGGCAGCTAGGCACCTAACACAGGCATGTGGGAGGCACTTCTCTCTACTTGGGATCCTAAGAGTTGAGACCTCTTCTGGCTTTATGTGCTTACACGTGGTGGTGGTGCTGGTGCTGTAGAAGACCTAGGTTTGAATTCCTATTCTGCCTGACTTGAACCCAGGTCTCCCATGTGAACGCCCTCCTCAGCAGACGGTTGGATATTTTGGGGTGAGTAAAATGTTTATTGGAGCAGAGTGAGAATCACTCCATAGTCTAGTGTTTAGACCGGGGTTCTGGTCCCTGCTCCAAATCAGGCAGAACAGAGATTTAAACCTAGGTCTCCTACATCACGACTGAGCACTCTAACCACTGGGATAGTGGTTACAGTGAGAGCAGCCTTTTGGGCACATTAGGTGTATATTCAGAGGATGCCTACTGGATCAGGCCCCCACAGGTGAGGGAACCCCTAGTTTGAGAATCCTGTTGGGGCTCAGGTGCTGAGCTGAACAGCACCATCAGGACTTGGGCAGCTTTGTTCATGCCCACTGGCAGAATTTTAGGCACCTCCAGGTTTAGGTGGCAGTTGAGCAGGAGTTTTGAGGATCTCAGTGGCACCTAAATGATGGACTCAGGGACCTAAAGTGGCAGTTAGGTGTCTAAGTCCCTTTGTGGGTATAGTTCTTGGATAGTACGGTGATGAAGGTGGTATAAGAACCTATGCAGAAGAGAATAGATTCAGACTCAAATATATGAATAACTCTACTCACTACATCCTTGACTGGCTTTGTAACTTTTGCCTCTGGAAGCTGTTATTTTTTAGTTTATTATTGACTTGTACAGCAGACCAGCCTAGTAAATAGCTCAACCTGTCCTGGTGCCAGGATCTATAAGGTTTTGGGGTCTGTATGTCCGAGAAGGCAGCAGATACTTTTATATGAATATGGCTTTAAGTTTCTAAATTAGTTTAATTTTTGTAATTCAAGAATGCCTTAAGCCACATTTCCTTGAAACATGAAAAAAATAAAAACAGTTCGGTAACAATCTCACTTGAATCAAGACCTACAAAAATAGAACCTTTATCATCAGCACAGCACATCCAAAAATGTCTTTGTAAAATAAATCAAATTATATGAGTTAATTGATTCCAGGCAACATCAGCAACTGCAGGTGGAAACTGAATAACAGGATGTTTATTAATGAAGGACTATTAATCAAAATTGACAATACCAATTCCTGATTCTTTTATTTGAATTCTACCTGCAATGGCCAGAGACACATTTGTCAACTTTTTAAATACAGATTTGTAAGAAATGGAAATATTTAACACTTGGGATTTTATCCGGCGATATAGGGCTATTTGTTTAAACAGTGAAAGGATATCCTAAATCCAATGTGACAAGCAGTGCCAAAGATGCCAGTGGTAATTAATTAGCACTTAATTTAGACCACAGAACAACAGGATATGGAATTGGTGCTCAGTGCCATTTCCCCTTAGGCTCCATCTCATGAGGGTCAGGAGTATGGCTGTTGTGTTGAAGGTCAGTAAATAAATTGGGGGAACACATTGACACTGGACTTTTCATGATAGATATCCTTCACCCTTGTAACTGCTTCTGGCTATCATTGACGAGAAAAGGACTGTGATTGTTTTGTGAGGAATGCTGTGTACTAGTGTGAGTCAAGCAAGGTAGAGTTTGAGCTCACATGTCACATACTAGTCACACTAGATGCTTGCTACAGAAACAGAACTATTGCAGCATGTGTCTGTCCTAGAAATACACTTTTAAAGACAGCTGGGAAAGCTTGAGGAAGCTTGACAAACAAGCCAATTGACTTAAAACAGTTCTCAAATTTGCTAGATTTGTGAGCTTAGCTTGTAGCTTAAGCTTAATGACAGTCAATGGAAGATTTTAAAGTAAGGGGAGAAATTAGGTCAGCAAGAAAAAATGCACACATTTCTTCATTATGCTGTGGACCTTGTCTCTAATAATAATATACAGCATTTGTATAGAACTGTCCATCCATAGATCTCAAATGCATTATTATCTGCATTTTACCAGTGGGGAAACTGAGTGTCTAAGATGCTAAGTGACATTTCCATAATCACACAATGAGTCTATGCAGAAACTAAATACCAGATCTCCTGACTCCTAGTCCATTTTCCTAGTCATCACATATGGACACCTTTGGACAGCACATTCAAAACAGAACGTGAAAAGCATGTACGAGGGCCTGCAAATGAACTAGTAAGGTTGTACACAATTGCACATAATTGGAATGGTTTATTTTAAATATGCTGGTGAGAAAAATAAAAAGCAGCTATAACCCCTGGCATTGTATACAGTAATAGAATCCCCATCCTTCATAGCAGGCTTAGTGCTTCAGCCAGACTGTGCTATCACTAACCCTCTCAGCTGCTCTACTCTTCTCCCAACAACTGCGAACTCTGGAGAAGGAGATGGATTTGGCATACATAGAGAGGGGGATAGGATACTGCCTGATACAAATACTCATGCAGCCCATTTTTTTCCCTTTGCAATTCAACGGGCATGAGCATTGCTGTTCTGATACCAATAGTTTTCTCAAGTTGCCAGCAACAAATGATACCTTGCTACACTTCAGAAAGTCATATTGTCTCCCAGGATACCAGCTGTAACAATACTAGAAATGGTAGTGTGACCCCTTCATACAGATTTAATTGCTACTGCAGATCCTGTGCTGACTGCGCTACCACGGCTTTATATAGTAGTTTCCCCAGCAGGGCTGTGTTGTCTCATCAAAGCAATACCTGGCCAGGCAACAGCCCTCAGAAAATATCCCAAGGAACCATTGGGTTAGTATTTATCTTTGCTTCCACATCACCATACTCCTTGCAGTGCCCTGTACATATCACCTCGCTAGCCCCTGGGTGAAAGTGCCATTGAAGTCAATTAGAACTCCTCCAGAAGTGGGTTTTTTACCCACAAAAGTTTATGCCCAAATAAATCTGTTAGTCTTTAAGGTGCCACTGGACTCCTCGTTGTTTTTCTGGATACAGACTAACACGGCTACCCCTCTGATAACTGAAGTCAATTGCAAAACTCCCATTGCTATCCATTCCTTAGCCTGTTGCAGTGTGCAGTCATCGACCTTTTGTGTTGAAGCTGCAATAATCCTATTGGGGGCAAAGATGTGGACCCAGAATATGTTTCCAAAATGTCCAGTTTCTGACTTAATGCCCACATGTAGTCATTTGGCTGAAATTTTCAATTGGGAAGCTCAACTTTAGGCAACCTGTTTGAAAATGTATCTGTTCCAATGAGTCTTGAAAGCTCTGAGGACAAGCTTAGTTTTATCCTGCCAATAAATCATAATTTTTATCTAGTATAATGAACAAATGTTTCTGTTCTATATGGCATGGGATGTTCTTTGGAGTTGCGATCAAGAAGTGTTGTCAGCGAATGGCTTCATAAGGGTCATAGCACAACTGCACTTCCTGTTCTGTGAACTGTTAGATATATATACGTTCTCTATAGGGTATGCCATTTTAAGAGATTCCTACACCTGAAAAAAATGAGTGTATTGGCCCACTAATGTGTGTCGTTCCCCCCACCAAAAAAATAAAAATAAAACCAAATCTTTGTCCTACAGTCTCTCTCGCTTGTTGATAGGATGACGGTCTATGCACATTGGTCTGCCTAAGAGCAATGGTTGAGTATGGTATGTGAACCCTCTACAAGCTACTAGTGCAGGGGTGGGCAAATTACGGCTCCTTCTCTGCTGTCCCCCCCTCCCTCGCAGCCTCAGCTCGCTCCGCTGCCGGTGCAATGCTCTGGGCGGTGGGGCTGTGAGCTCCTGGGGCAGCGCAGCTGCAGAGTCCGGCCTGACCCGATCTCTGTGCTGCATAGTGGTGGTGGCGGCAGTGGCAGCATGGCCCAGCTCCAGCCAGGCAGTGCGGCTGTAGCACTGCCAGCCACTGGTGCTCCAGGCAGTGCGGTAAGGGGGCAGGGAGCTGGGGCGGGTTGGATAGAGCGCAGGGGAGTTTGTGGTGGTGGTCAGGGGGCAGAGGTGTGGATAGGGGTTGGGGCGGTCGGGGGGGAATAAGGGGTTGAATGGGAGCAGAGGTCCTGGGGGGGCAGTCAGGAAGGAGGGGGGGTTGGATGGAGTAGCAGGGGGCAGTCGGGGCAGTCAGGGGCAGGGGTCCCAGGGGGGCCGTAAGGGGACAGGGAGAAGGGGTGGTTGAATGGGGCAGGGGTCCCAGAGGGCCGTCAGGAATGAGAGGAGGGGTTGGATGGGGTGGTGGGAGTCTGGGGGCAGTCAGGGGACAGAGAGCAGGGATGTGTGGATGGAGCAGGGGTCGCAGAGGGGCTGTCAGGGAATGGAGTGGGTTGGATGGGGCAGGAGTCCTGAGGGGGGGCAGATAGGAGGTGGGGACCGGGCCACGACCCCCTCCCCTAACCCGCCCTCCATACAATTTACCCGATGCGGCCCTCAGGCCAAAAAGTTTGCCCGCCCCTGTAGTAGTGCAACATACATCCACAAATTTGTATCAGATTTGAAAGATGCTTTAACGTGCCTCTCAGCATCACAGTTGCTTCAGCTTTGATATCAAATATGAATGGAATGAGGGTCTCTCTTAACTGCACTAGTGAATACTAGGGCATTTTTTTGATTTATTTAAACTTATTTACATTTCACATCCTCATGAACAATGTATTTATAATGTCAGCATTGTCTTTTCCACTCCCACTTTGTCTTGTCCGCTCACCTTAGCTAGAGATTTATTCTTTATGCACATATGTAGCCCACTGCACTAAATGCATGAAAGGTCTGGAATGGGTATTTTCCATCCATCCTACCTCCGTACAATGCACCTTTTGCAGGAACTGCAAGTCATGTAGGTTTCCATGTCTTCCCAGTTTTACAGGGCGTTTGGGTAGCTCATTGGCCCTCTTGGGTCAACTATCCATCTGTCTGAAGGATTGTTACAGTGGGTCATGTGATCATGGCCGAACCCATCCTAATGGTCTCAGATGCTCTACAAATGTCCACTGTTCATTTTCTGTCATGCTAAACTCACAATTTCTGGCTTCCTGCCTCAGCCCCCTTAAATACTAGTTTAGGCCACAAGTTTGTAATTGTGCGAATGTCTAGAACTGAAGGTGATCAAGAAATAAGGCTTATTTTTGCATTACATTTGTTTCTAATTGTGATAATCCAAAGCTACAGTACCTGGCTGATTTGCCACTGGAGTGCAGCTCCCTGGTGAGTTTTCCTGGCATAGGGGAAGCTGCAGACAGTGTACAGCCAGCTATGCCAACTCTACGCCATAGGAGCTCCTGGATAAGGGGAGCATAACATGGGCCTGCTGAAGCAAGAAGCGGTTGTGGCAAGGGCATTACCACATGCTGGCCAGAATGGCCATAGTGACTGTTGCAGCCAGGGTGCAAATTAGGAGACAGAACTGTCCAACATGTGTTGGAGGCTGAACTACTCCCCAGCAAACCCCTGGTTAGGGGATGTGCAAAAGTCAGGTACTTCCATGTTAATTCCTACACGGCACTGACCTTAGCCTCCAGTGTGGTCAGGGTCAAACGGCTGGCTAGAAGGCTGCAGGTTTCTGAGTAACCTCTCCTTCAGATACACTTGAAAAAACTCCTCAAATCACTGCCAGCTTTCATGTAAATTTCCTTAGAATAGTAGTAGGCGAGGGGGCTTGAAGTGCACCCTATCTGAGTTGCTGTGTCATTTCTATTAACCCTTTAAATGAGTACTCAGCTGCAGCTTGTGAGTGGCAGCAGACCTCTGATAATGGAATGTCTGCAGTGGAAAGAGGAGACTCCAGATATACAGGCTACTACTACAGGTGTGCTTTGCCCAATGTGTAGTTAGGCAGTACCAGCGTGGTTAATGGTTCATTCTCATAGTCTCTAAGGCCCAGATTTGTTAAGGTATTTAAGCGTTACTACATTCAATGGTGCAGTGCCTAACTGATTTAGGAGCCTAAATCTCATTTTCAAAAGTAATTTAGGCACATAGGGGCAAAAATCCCATCGACGGCTCCTAAGTGCCTAAATTCCTTTCAAAAATGAGATTTAGGCTCTTAGGCATTGCAATGCCAAGGGCAGCAATGCCTAAATACCTTTAAAAAGCTGGGCCTAAATTCCTTGTAAACAGTGAGCTTTCTTTGCACTCGCCCCTTGGTCCTTGCACCTCAGATCTGGAGGAAAAATGAATTCAGCCAAAAGACAACTCTGGATCCTTATATTCCTCATATTTATCTTTCAAGACCCTCTGGTTGGACTTGCAGATCTCTACGTACCTGCTATCTAGAGATTTTCTGAAATATCAATAGGAATTTCATTAATGAGGAGGATTAAGTTAGGCTGTGACTGTGCTGGATGCCAGATAAATACACACTACATGTGTTTGTACAGGAAGCCCCTGCACTATTTCCAGCTGCTAGATATAACTGTAAATTTCTTAGGGACAGTAGATATTAATTCAAGTGTAATCTGAATCCAGTGTACAGAAAAGAATGATCCATTCAGTCACTAGGAGAGTGTACGGATCATAGTTATGTGACATTGCAACATTACCCAGTATCTATCTAAAATGTAAAACTAGATACCATATAGTATTATGGATGGTAAATATAATGTGGAGCATAATCCTGTCTGGAGACAGGGGCTCAGATTGTGCATTCTGCTTTAGCCCCTTTATGGCACTCCAGAGGTGTCAAGGGACAGATAGTTGAAGAAACCAGCAGCTCAGGAATATCCAGCATAAAGGGGTTTGCAGATGGCGTAAAGGTTCCAGAACAGCTGTATGCCACCCGCCTTACAGCCCTCAGTGTAGCAACATGCCATGGTAGGGAGGGGGCAAGGCGGGAACATCTAAATTCTGAGGATGAAAGCAGGCTGAATAAGCATGCTGTCGGTGAGACGATTATCTGAAACAGCAGGACCCTTTCCACTTCTGCCTGCAGCATCTATGCAAGGCCGAGCTTCTCTCGATCATTCCCTCCCAAACTTTTGGTTTTCTCTATCCCCCCTGGAGCCTCCTTTTCCCTTTACCCTGCCAGAGGCTGTTTCTAGCAGTAGCAGAGTTGGGGCAGACAGCCCTGATGAGTACTTCTCTCCAGGCTGCTCTTCTCCTTCTCCGCAGCTCTCCTGTAGGGCTCAGAGCTGGGAATGGAGCAACTGACAGAAGTGCTGGAGAGGAGACAGGTAGCTTCTGACAAAACAGCAGCAGTGCCTTCTAGTTGCTGGGTATGAGAACTGTACAGGAAAACTCCCAGCTTCTGAGACAGAGGTAACTTGTTGGGACTTGTGACACAGGAGAGGATACATCTATCATACACTCAGCTGTGGGTTAGCCATTCCACAGATTTATGACTTTACATTGCATCATAATGGGTAATGTATGAAAAGATAAATATTTTCCATTTAGTAACATCTTGCTGGGTTTTCATCTAGCTCTATAATTTTAATTATAAAATGAACATAACCTGTATCAAATTATAAATATGTTAACATATTGAACGAGGAGAAGAAAAATAAGCACCAGATTTTATGCTATACAGGCACACGAAGGTATGGTAAAAAAATCTGGTTTCCTTGACCACATTGTCATAATATGCATATATAACTGCTTATTGAATCCAGGCTGTGTAGACAACAGAAAGAACACTGGCTCCATACCATCACAATGCATGCCCACAACAAAGAGGAGGAAAGAACAGGCTCTTTCATTGTGTGTTTCTAAGTATTACCAACATAAGGGCTAAAAACATTACCTCTGTCTGAAGTATATCTATGTATCCATGCATAAGTTATTAACTGTGCTCCCTGAGCACAGTTGCTGAAAATATTAATATATTCAAATTATATTCTAGCTACTGCAAAAACAGTAGATCAGACAAATGTATTAAAATCTCTTCAGACAAAAGAAGTGTTATTTATATAGTTTCTCCCCTTTTTACTTAAAGTCTTGAACATAAACCTTCATCATACGTAACATACTAGAAAGCAAGAGGATCCTTAGCTATCTGAATGTGGATTTAAGTTCAAATGTAACCATAGCACGCTATTATACTTCTCATAAACAAAATTTCACTGATATTATGTGACTTGCACTATTTATAGAGCAAGAAAGAAGCAAAAATACAATGCTGACTGTAATGCAAGGATGCCTTCTTTCAAACCCTGCAGGTCAAAAGATCCTGGACCAAATCCTGAGGTTTGGCCAAACTGCACACAGCAGGAATTGGGAGTTGCAAAGATGGCGTAAAGATGTGTAGAGCTGGTTCCCTGGCTTAATATAGAGAAAGATAATGGCTGGTTGAGTTTCTCAGTTACTAACTGCTCTAAGAGGCCAGAACAGCAACCAGAGGTCAGCACAGTCATGCCAAAGTCTCCTTTGCTACAGCTATACCCCTTTTTCTCTGTTATGCCAGCAGCATATGGTCAGGAGAGTGGAGTAAAAGCTTTTTTGTCACTGGAGGATTCCCTCTTTGCATTGGTGTGATCCTCCTGGGGACAGACTCTCCAGTTGTGGGATTAGATTACAGCAATAATGCAGCAGAAAATGCCTGGATTTACACGCAAGAATCTGGCCTATTGACTTTAATCCTAAATGTTTACCCAGTGTGCATGGTGAAATTTCACCAAGCTGCCATCCAGGTCCTCATCCAGATCCTTTAGACAGCATTAAACTGTTGGTTAACAAATATGAGAAGATATTTCAAGTTAAAAGGCCTTTGCTGTGGTCAATAGCCAGTCATCCATAAAATACTTCCCTTTCTACCACAGTTCAGGATTTCTGAATGCCTTGCAAAGAGATACTATGTATGTGACAACACTCTATTGCTATGCAGATTTGCATCTCTGCCAGTGGGTGTACTAAGGCCTTTTATCGGTGACAACGAACAAAGTAGGTGGTCGTCTACCTTTTTTCTCGCTTAAAAAAAAAAGATGACACTTTTTCACAGTCTGAAATGATTGTGGAAGCAGAGATACTGGTTTAACTCACTATGAATTATTAGTGGAAAAGTGGGTCTGAGAAGTATGTTACATCTGAAATATTTTTCGTCACTTGAACATGTGCTGTCCAGAGCTGGCCCTGTTTTACCAGTCACAGGGAACAAACATTTCACATTCACAGATGCTCCTAATTTGGTGCGGTTTGGAGTGTAATTTAGATCAAACGTATCCATGTAAATGAGTCAGGGTTTCTTAATTAGGTGCTCTAAAGAAAAAAAGCTTGGACCACATCAGTAGGTGTGGGTGTGGTGCCCACAATACTGGAGTTTTTCCTATAGACAAAGCTTAGTTTCATTCAGGAATACTGTAGGTCTTTTCGTTTTTTCAGGCACAATAATAAATCTGCAGATGGCATAGACATAAAGACGCTACTTCAGAGGAGCTGTCTAAAAACACTGTCTCTTTGGCAAAAGCCTTAAAGTAGGTCATTCTGCTGTGATTTAGGTTTATATTTCATTGCCAGCTTTTTGTTCCTATTATAAATAGGGTGCATTCCAGTCCACAGATTTGCTCTTAATTTTTTCAAACTGGTCTTTGTTTACGAGGATTTGTAGATCTTCACAAGAAAATGGCCAATATCCTGTTAGAAGTACAAATGCTGCAGTAGACCACAAAAAGAGATGTATGTTGCTGATAATTTGGAGATGCTGAAATGTGAAATGCTACTCTCTGAAAGCAAAAATATATTGATTTCTCTTAGTATGATGATTGAAATGGTTGTTGCATGTTTTGCAATGTGTGAAAAATGATCTGATCTAATATGATTTCAGTGGGGTATATCCATTGGCCTGGTTGATCAGAATTTGTTTTTGAGTTCATATATTTGCCACTGACAAGCATGCATTTTATATATCTCTATCTATCATTCTCAAAAGAATATCCGGGTCTGTTTTTCCCATCAAAATGCTGGGGATCTACTTGCCAAACTCTCACTAACATTAATGAGTTACCTGCATAAATTCTCTTTCAATTGATGGTAGAATAGATCTCATTGTGTTAAATTAATTATTTTGTACAGAACACTGACATTTTGGCATTTGCCTTTTTTTTTAAATAAAATAAAGTCCCAATGAAGATTTTAAGAATGAAAAACACTGCAATTAACCCCTTGGTGACTTGGTTCTGCACTCCAACATGCTGGAGCCCAATCTTTTAAGATACAAAGACCCTTCTCCAGTGTCCTGAGCACCCTGAGATATTTGGGTTTAAAAGAGCTCTAAAATCAAAGCAAAACTGAGGGATTGCAAAGCCACATAAATTAAACCCACCAGTAAAGTTCACTGGAACTTGTGAAACCCCAAAAGCAGGACCCTTGTGTGGGTAGACCAAGGACCTGACTATTTCACAGTGGACGAGGAGCAGAACCTAGGACTTGTGACATACTGCATGAGCTTCGGAAAGTTACTTACCTAACTTTTTGTATGTGTCAGGTTCCCCAGCTGTAAAATTAGGATAATAAAACTCATCTACCTCAAAGGATAGTTGTGAGACTTAATTAATATTTGTAAAGCAAATTCAGCTATTTGGATCCAAGATGCTATGTGAATGAAAAGTAAAAGTTCTTTGGGGCAGGGACTGTGTCTACCTGTATTTACATACCCACAATGGTGCTCCATTCCTGATTGGAGCTCTTTGGGGCCCACCACAGTATAAATTTTAATCAAAATGTAATTATTTTGATCACTGTTTTTACTGTAACTTCAGTTCAGTACATTTGCAAAATGGTGGCACATAGAAAAAGTACCAGATGCCATCACTTGCCAGATTCTTTATGAGAATTAGATTTTTTTAAAGTCAGCAATAAAGGTAGAAAGTATATCTAACCTCATAGGAAAATATGACATTCACGGTTATATTTTCTCTAAAACACTGTGAATTTGCCAAGTTCACATGTTACTGAAGAATGAGTGATCTTTGAGGAATGTTTTATTCACATTAAGAATTGCTATGTGTGATCGTAGGGGACTCCGTGATATACATACACACTTTAGCATTTAAAATGATAGCAATGTAAAGATACCCAGGAAACCTGGTTTTGTTACTTTTCTGACTAACAACTTTGTTTTCTTTTCAGTCTACTCTCTTAGTGCACACTTGCTGAGATGCATATTGTTCATCTATTGAGAGTGGCCACTTACTGGCGGAGGGAGAAGTCATTTAATAAATTATACAGAAAAATGTACTTAATGGGAGAGAAATGGATTCAACTCCTTTTCTGGGTAACCTAAAGGAAAACTGTGCTTAGCTAGACCCAGTATTTTCATTGTTTGAATTCCTCTCTGAATCTTTTATATAGATGAGATGGTGATCAATTGTTCTCCATGTTCACCAAAGGCAGGACAAGAAGTAAGAAACTTTATTTGCAGCAAGGGGAATTTAGGTTAGATATAAGGGAAAATGTTCAACTCTAAGGTTAAGCCCGGGAACTGGTTACCCAGGCTGGGCTGTGGAATTCCCTTCACTGAAGGTTTTTAAGGATTGGTTAGACAGACATCTTTCAGGGATGCTCTAGAAATACTTAGTCCTGCCTCAATGTGGGGGAGATGGACTTGCTGACCTTTGAGGTCCCTTCCAGCCCTACATTTCTATGAAACAGTAAGCGCATGTGTCGTGTGCACAAAAGTGCCTCCATGATATACTTTACATTTAGCCCTGTAGTGCCTGAAAATAGTATTGAAAATTTCATACGAGGCTTAAAATCCTAAACCTACACGTGCCCAGCATCCTTGACTGCCATTAAAGTCCTTTGGGGTAAGAGGGTAGGTCCCTGGCCACTAGGTATATTACCATCCATTCACAATCATGCTTCTTTTCTCCTCTTCAGATTCTCAGCATTGCTTCCTTTGCTCCATTTTGCAGCAGTGGGACTCAAAATGTCCTTGTTCCCATTGTTGCTGTCCTGCCCCTTTAGCGCAAAGCTAAGAGGGGGACTGATGATCCTAAGTAAGGCCCTGATTCAGGAAAGCATTTAAAACATGCTTATATTTTGTTGATTTCACTTAATTGCTGTTTGCTTATGTGCTTTCCTGTATCAAGACCTAAATCTCTGTTCACCTCTATCTTCAGGCCTCCTGCAATCTCTCTGAGGTCTGCTGAACTTCTCTGCACCGTAGAGTGCTTCATAATGACCATCTAAGCCTGATGAATTTTGCCCGATTTTGGGTTTCTTTGTGAAAGTTTCACACTTGTATATGTGATTTGTTCTGCTATGTAAAAGAGAGTTTTCCTGAGCCTAGATTTACTATCTAAGCCTGTTTAAACCTGCTGGTATAGTACATACTTTAATAAATGAAAATCACATGTGTAACTTGCATCTTTTCTCCTCCACTAAAAATAAATATGGAAATTTTGCAGACATCCCATGCTAAGTATTACTAGCTGTCATACAATAGCTTTAATTTCTGATTTATCCTTGGCATTCTGGGTATTGCTGCTGGACTTGTCATCACATTGTCATTCCTGCCTCTTGCGTGGGCTATTGTTCAGCTCTTCATACATGTGGCTCCTTTTTAAAAAAAAATAGGTAAAAATAAATCTGTTTTGTTAAATGCAGTTTCCAGAAGCTGGTGCTCTTTGGAATGCAATAAAGCTGACCCATACTGCTGTGTTTGTTTGTCTGGTTTCAGTCACTGGATGCTCTGCTGTTCAAGGTGCTACAAGGAAACAGGGAGCCAATTTTTTTTATAAATCAACTAATAGACAAACCGATGTAATACTTTCATAACTTGTGTTAGAGAATATATTAGGTTACAGGGTATTTGCTGTTGTTTTCGATCAACACCACCACTGCTTAACAAGGGACTTATTTTTAGTGACATTGATTCAAGTCATTATTATTAAAGAACTAATGGTTTTAATGGAGGGGAGGGGGAGGATTCTGATAATTTCATTTCTGACTGAAAGGAGGAAAAAGCCTGGATTGTAAGTGAATGCACGCAGCATAGCAAAACACAAGTGGCCTAAAGCCTAGGAAAAAGGGAGTGAACTAATTTTGCAGAATCAAAGGTGAATCAAAAGGAATTGGTTTCCATACGGACAAGGCAGCCAGATAGGCCACAGTACCTGATCCACGTGATAAACCAAGAGGCAACTGCAAAACTCCCCAGACAACTTGCCTGACGTGCTTGCCAAGGAGCCAGATGCTGCTGCTGGAAGAATATCGTCCATACTTGGGCATCTGGGTTCGATGCTTTCCACTTAAAGAAGCGGGGAGAGGGATTGCTAAAAGGCATCCTGGTGACTGTCTTTTTGTTTAATTATTACAAACTATACTTATTAATATAGTAAATAATATAATATAATAATATTAACATAGTAAATAATACTTTTGAGGGGAAAGTATGAAATTAAGGATATTTGCCTCTAATATATCATTTGATACTTTTAGCTCTTTTAGATTAGTGCATATTAGATTAGAGAGGCAGAAAAATCTTGTGGCTACAGCAGCAGACTCCCTGCAATGACTTTGAGCTTGCTGGCTCTGCCACTGACTTACTCTCTGACCCTGGGTAAGTCACTTAAATTCCTTGTGCCTCAGCTTTCCTATCTGTAACATGTTTATAATAATAGCTACTTCCAAGAAGGGTTAGTTAGTTAATGTTCAAAAAGCACTTTGGGATTCCTGGATGGAAGGTGCTGTTTATTCCTCACTTGAGATTACAAATCTCATTTTGTGAATTAGTTGCTGTGGAGATAGTGATTTCACAAATAGAGGGTGGTTACTTCATGTAGGATGAAATTCACCCTTATGTAGAAGGCCAGTGCATCACTGATGGCCTGTTTAAGCCCTCAAAATAGGACCTAAATGGGATTTATTGGTTTTCGTAGACTTCGGTGGTTCCTAGGCATAGCGCGCCCTCTGCACAGAGGTGAATTTATCTCCTGATGAAAAAACAGGAAGAAAGGGTAGAATGCTGAGCAGTCATAGTTCTGTTTTCATCAAAAAAGAAACAAGAATTTAAAGGGGCAGGAGGACACACACAATGCTGCATCAGTACAATATGCTAACATAGAACGGGTCATATTCTGCAGCCTTTTTACAGAGAAAAATTCCCACTAATTTTAGTGGGAGTTCTGCTGCATTAAAGATAGTAGAAATTGGCCTACAGTTTGTGTTTTATATTTTTATAGACTATGTAAGTGGCATCTAAGATTCAACTACTTTTTTAACACCATTCCTTGCAAAGCACTTGATGTGGCATTAAACTGGCATATGCCATATGATTTCCCTAACCAGCCCTGAGCTGTGTGTTTTTACCTTATATGTTATATGGACAGATTTCATGTAAAATTAATGGGAAACTCAAGGTTTTGCCCTTCTGTTGCAAAATGCTTAAAACAGCAAGTGCCCCAAAAACCTGGTATCCCATTTGCACTGTAAAATAGAGCCACACTTGCCCTAATGGGTGCTACTCTCTGGACTTAATAAATGACATTGTGATAATACAGTTTAATTTGCAATGTTAGCTGTTTCCGTTTAAAAGCACATGAGGTTTCTTTAATGTGTGTTCCGTGCATAGAATCATAGACTTTAAGGTCAGAAGGGACCATTATGATCACCTAGTCCGACCTCCTGCACAACTCAGGCTACAGAATCTCACCCACCCACTCCTGTATCAAACCTGTGTCTGAGCCATTGAAGTCCTCAAATCATGGTTTAAAGACTTCAAGGTGCAGAGAATCTTCCAGCAAGTGACCCATGCCCCACGCTGCAGAGGAAGGCGAAAAACCTCCAGGGCCTCTGCCAATCTGCCCTGGAGGAAAATTCCTTCCTGACCCCAAATAGGGCCATCAGCTAAACCCTGAGCATGTGGGCAAGACTCACCAGACAAACACCCAGGAAACAATTCTCTGTAGTAACTCAGATCCCATCCCATCCAACATCCCATCGCAGATCATTGGTCATATTTACTGCTAATAGTCAAAGACCAATCTCATTATACCATCCCCTCCATAAGCTTATCAAGCTTAGTCTTGAAGCCAGATATGTCTTTTGCCCCCACTACTCCCCTTGGAAGGCTGTTCCAGAATTTCACTCCTCTGATGGTTAGAAACCTTCATCTAATTTCAAGTTTAAACTTCCTGATGGCCAGTTTATATCCATTTGTTCTTGTGTCCACATTGGTACTGAGCTTAAATAATTCCCCTCCCTCCCTGGTATTTATTCCTCTGATATATTTGTAGAGAGCAATCATATCTGCCCTCAGCCTTCTTTTGGTTAGGCTAAACAAGCCAAGCTCTTTGAGTCTCCTTTCATAAAACAGGTTTTCCATTCCTCGGATCATCCTGGTAGCCCTTCTCTGTACCAGTTCCAGTTTGAATTCATCCTTCTTATACATGGGAGACCAGAACTGCACACAGTATTCCAGATGAGGTCTCACCAGTGCCTTGTATAATGGTACTAACACCTCCTTATCTCTACTGGTAATACCTCGCCTGATGCATCCCAAGACCGCATTAGCTTTTTTCACGGCAATATCACATTGGCGGCTCATAGTCATCCTGTGATCAACCAATACTCTAAGGTCCTTCTCCTCCGCTGTTACTTCCAACTGATGCATCCCCAGCTTATAACAATAATTTTTGTTATTAATCCCTAAATGCATGACCATGCACTTTTCACTATTAAATTTCATCTTATTACTATTACTCCAGTTTACAAGGTCATCCAGATCTTCCTGTAGGATATGCCGGTCTTTCTCTGTATTGGCAATACCTCCCAGCTTTGTGTCACCCGCAAACTTTATTAGCATATTCCCACTTTTTGTGCCAAGGTCAGTAATAAAAAGATTAAATAAGATTGGTCCCAAAACCGATCCCTGAGGAACTCCACTAGTAACCTCCCTCCAGCCTGACAGTTCACCTTTCAGTACGACTCGTAGTCTCCCCTTTAACCAGTTCCTTATCCATCTTTCAATTTTCATATTGATCCCCATCTTTTCCAATTTAGCTAATAATTCCCCATGTGGAACCGTGTCAAATGCTTTACTGAAATTGAGGTAAATTAGATCCACTGTGTTTCCTTTGTCTAAAAAATCTGTTACCTTCTCAAAGAAGGAGATCAGGTTGGTTTGGCATGATCTACCTTTTGTAAAACCATGTTGTATTTTGTCCCAATTACCGTTGACCTCAATGTCCTTAACTACTTTCTCCTTCAATTTTTTCCCCAAGACTTTGCATACTACAGATGTCAAACTAACAGGCCTCTAGTTGCCTGGATCACGTTTTTCCCCTTTCTTAAAGATAAGAACTATGTTAGCAGTTCTCCAATCATATGGTACAACCCCTGAGTTTACAGATTCATTAAAAATTCTTGCTAATGAGCATGCAATTTAATGTGCCAGTTCCTTTAATATTCTTGGATTAAGATTATCTGGGCTCCCCGATTTAGTCCCATTAAGCTGTTCGAGTTTAGCTTCTACCTCGGATGTGGCAATATCTACCTTCATATCCTCATTCCCATTTGTCATCCTACCATTATCCCTAAGATCCTCATTAGCCTCATTAAAGACTGAGGCAAAGTGTTTGTTTAGATATTGGGACATGCCTAGATTATCCTTAACCTCCACTCCATCATCAGTGTTTAGCAGTCCCACTTCTTTCTTTGTTTTCTTCTTATTTATATGGCTATAGAATCTTTTACTATTGGTTTTAATTCCCTTTGCAACATCCAACTCTACATGGATTTTGGCCTTTCTCACTTTATCCCTACATGAGAGAACTCGGTGCAGTTTAGATCTTATGGACATTCTGTGAAGTGTGGGCAGACACTACACATACTGTCCAGTTCAGTTCTGTCAGTACCTCACTGTTCTGTTCTTCTATTACAGCACTAGACCTCTCTTGCACAGCAATGACTGATTGTGTCAAATATTCTGGATGCACTTTTAAAGACTAGAAAGAGAGACCATTCTCCTCAAGTTCATTTCACATCTGATCTGAACCTACTTCTCCAGAACTGAAAAGCCATAGATAGAATCTTCTGTGCAATCTTGCTCTCACCAAGTATTCAATTAGGCTAAGTGGCATCTTCCTTATAAAGGCCAAATCCTCTCACCAGTGCCAAGCGTACGTCACTGGCTACCTCCACACTTGGAGCTAAGGATGTGATTCCCAGCTTGCACAGACATATTTTAGCTGTTGTCAGTAGAGTAGCCATAGTAACATTGCGGGTGGCAGATGGACTAGCTGCCCTGAGTACGTATCAATGGGGTTTGGGCAGGCTTGTACATGGGTGGCTAGCCCGTGCTGCTGCCTATGCTACCACAGGTATACTATTGTAGTGCACTAGCTTGATGAGAACTAGCTCAAGTATGTCTATGTGAGCTGGGAATCATACATTTAGCTCCAAATGTAGACATAGCCACTGTGCTGGCTGCTGGGACAAATGGAATTCTCCAACTGTCCTCTGCCAGTCCCCAGCTGTGCGTTACAGAAGAATTCCACAGCTCATACTCCAGCCTACATGATCTAGGGTCTTGCTTCCCCCTTTGCCCCTACACAGAAAGATTGGAGGGTATTAGTAGTTGTAGATTCTTCAGTTACTCCTGTCCTATCCTCCTGTGGCAGCAGCAGACATCCCCCAAAGACTTAAGCTTTGCGGTGTGCAGGGGATGTGCACCTCCAGCACATTAGGTCCACAACTTGAAGGGCTCTCTGTAGCAGTGAAGTTGAGAAAAGGCTTTTCCCCTGAAATTGCATTCCTGACTCAAATCAAACCAGTTTAGTTAAACAACCAAACAAAAATTGACAACAATTTGAGGTAAACACTATTTATGCATATTGAGCAAAGTTCTGCCATCACTCACCTTGTGCAACTCCGCTGATTGCAAAGGACCTGCACGAGGTGAGAGCCAGTACAGAAGCTGGGTCATTGACTGTAGTTTTTCAGAAGAGCTACTGAAAACATCCCAGTACCCAATTCTGCTTTCATATATGTCTGTGTAATCTGCTTACATCAGTGGGGTTACACATGTGTAAATCAGAACAGAATTGTTCCCCGAGTATAGGGAAAGCATTCTAACAATGGTTTCATACATACATTTGTTCAGAGTCCCAGCAAACAATCTCCTTCTTTAGTCCCTACAGACTTTGATTACAGGCTAGCATAGCTATTTAACAAAAGCTTCCCTAGATATGTTAACAAGCTTCCAGCATGGAAGATAGGGCACAAGGGAGATATGTGACTGCTGAGCTACATGCACAAAAGCACATGTGCTCAGTAGATGTGCTGGCTTCACCAACACAGTGTGGAGATTTCCACATCATTCTCAGTTTGGTGAGTTGAAGACCCAGCCTGCACCCAGATATGTATACGTGTAGCGGTCAGTAAGGGAATTAATTGGAGGAGTACAGTGACCATAGCTGGGGCAGTAATGCAAGGATGTCACCTACAGCATGCTAATGAGTCAAACAAGTAGCCATTTTTGTGGCTTTTGCTGCAAAGTAGAATTAAGGTTGCAGCACTGGGCTGGGATATCAGGAGATACCAATGGGGTGGCCACTCTTTCTGCACCTTCTTCCTCCCCCTTGTATGATGAAGCCAAAGCAAAATCATGTATGTAGTTATACATGATTAGATTCTGCATATAGCTCTGATCAACGATAGCAAGATGGGTCATTATACAGGAAGTGGTTGGTAGCTTGTAGTATATTTATACTTTAGTAAGATGTTGCTAGACAATCTCAGTCTAAAGGAGAAATAATTACACCTGTTGTTGGACCTAAGTTCTCATTTTAACTGCTTTAGTTCAAAACAAATACAAAATGTCTGTATTTACCACATTAAAATACCCTGTTGTTAGTAGAGAGAGCAACATATATATTTTCATTTACCCTGATCTATTGGGCCTCCCTGGCTCACAGAGTGGATCCTTTCTTGCCCATTGATAAGATGTGGTACAAAACAGCATAGACCTTTATGCCACCCCCTCAATTTTAGATGCCATTTTTTTCCAGTATAACCTTCTACCCCAGCTTCTATGTCATGGAGCCAAGACTCATCAAATAGTTCCTTCTTTCCATTCGATGTGCTTATACAAGTCAGCACCACATGCTGACTTTCTTCATATAGATTAAGAATATTGCTTCCATAATGTTTATAGTCCCAAATGGTCCAATTTATCATTCTGTCCTATCTTGCACTGCTGGTGTGCTAGTATACGCCACTGTTATACCTGCTGATTCACTGGGCTTTGCCTCAATGATAATTGGAAATGCATCTATTCATAGTCGGATGAATAAGAACGTGTATATTTAGATAACAAATCTTCCCTCCTTCCTACTGCAAAGGTATGATCAGGCCATATACTGAGGACATATGCAACTACTAGGTATCATTATTTAATTATTTGTATTTCAGTGTGCCCAGCTTTGCCAGGTGCTCTGTATACACACAGTAAGAGTCTATTCTTGCCCTGAAGAGATTACAGTCAAAAGAGACAAGACAGACAAAGAAAGTATTATCTCCATTTTATAGAGCACCAAGGCACAGAGAGATTCAGTGATGTACCCAAGGTCACACAGAAAGTCCATGGCCAAGCCAGCAACTGAACCCACGACTCATGAGTCTCAGTTCAGTGGATTAACTACAAGATCACCCTTTCAGTCTTAAATAGCCCTTGTGCATATCTGATGTGATTTTCCCTTACAGCCTGGGTAACAGTAGTGTCTTCTTGGTGGGCCCACCTCTGAAGTGTAAAATATGGCTTTATATGTAGACCTATTCATACCTATCATGACACCACCCACCTGGGCTGCTGGGAATAGAACGCTGGTCCTTTAGGCACAAAACCATAGGCCTCTGTCACTTGAGCTAACATTCTCTTTTAGCAGACAGCATCCCTTATAATTCCCTAATTGACTGTAGTAGGTCACACACCCTTTCTTTAGGCCACACACTAGAGGTTAACTTATATGCACAGGGTACATTACAGGGAGACTGGGGCAACAGTCTTTCCAGAAGGCCAAATTTACTTTTTTAAATCTCTTTATGGACTTGCTTAAACCTTTTCATGCTTCATTAAATGGGGCCATCACACAACTAGATGGATTTCTTTTCTCAATTCAGCATTTATTTGGTAGCCATACACCCATAAAAATGATTTACATATGTTGTATGTAGTGAGCTATAGAGTGCATCAGAAAAGTATAAAGGCACCATTCATTAAAAGATGGGTTTGGTCTGTTTTGGGGGTCAATCTTATTTATACTGGGTGAACTTCACCCCTGTGCCCAGGGCCTGAATGAGGCCATACAAACACCTTATGTTAAGAGCAGCTCTACTCTGAGAGTAGACCAAGTGACTATGTAAAATGGCACCTTCTTACTGCACTGAGCTGTTCCCAGTTCCTCACTTCCATAAGCTCTACAGAGCCAGCACAGTTAAGAGAGGAGCTGGATTCGATCCTTTGTCGTTTACTCCATTGTAATCTGTTAGACCTATCCAATCCCATTGAAAATAATGCAACTCTGGTGCATCACTGAAGGCATAATTTGGCTTAGAGATAGTGCTTACAATGTGCCTGGTCGAAAGGAGTCACACAACCAGCAAATATAATTTCTACAACTAGAGCTGGGTTGCGGGTGTCATTTCAGCCCTCCCTAGGAGTAAACCCCCTTTGATTGGCTGCTTCCATCAATTCCTCTCTTCCTGGGGCATAAACAGCCAATCAGAGCCACTGTAGGCAGAACTCTCCCCCCTCCTCTCACGAGCTGAAGCCATTCTCGGGACGGGGCAGGGGAAGAAAGGGGACCAGACCAGAGCCTAGTACCTAATGGTGGCTACATTCCTCAATTCACAATCAAACTGGAAGGTCATATTGAGTGGGGTCCCATAGGGACCAGTTTGGGGTTTGGTTCTGTTCAATATGTTCATCAACAATTTAGATAATGGCATAGAGAGTACACTTATAAAGTTTGCAGATAATACCAAGCTGGGAGGGGTTGCAAGAGCTTTGGAGGATAGGATTAAAATTCAAAATGATTTGGACAAAATGGAGAAATGATCTGAAGTAAATAGGATGAAATTCAATAAGGACAAATGCACTTAGGTAGGAACAATCAGTTGCAGAAATACATAAATGGGAAATGTCTGCCTAGAAAGGAGTACTGCAGAAAGGGATTTGGGGGTCATAGTACAGTGTTTCTCAAACTGGGGTCGCCGTTTGTGTAGGGAAAGCCCCTGGTGGGCCAGGCCGGTTTGTTTACTTGCCCCGTCTGCAGGTCCAGACGATCACAGCTCCCACTGGCCGCGATTCACTGCTCCGGGCCAATGGGGGCTGCTGGAAGCGGCGCAGGCTGAGGGACATACTGGCCGCCGCTTCCAGCAGCTCTGATTGGCCTGCAGCAGTGAACCGCAGACAGTGGGAGCCGCGATCGGCCAGACCTGCGGACGGGGCAGGTAAACAAACCGGCCCGGCCCGCCAGGGGCTTTCCCTACACAAGCGGCGACCCCAGTTTGAGAAACACTGTCATAGTAGATCACAAGCTAAATATCAGTCAACAATGTAACACTGTAGCAAAAAAAGCAAACATCATTCTGGGATGTATTAGCAGAAGTGCTGTAAGCAAGACATGAGAAGTAATTCTTCCGCTGTACTCTGTGATGATTAGGCCTCAGCTGGAGTATTGTGTCCAGTTCTGGGTGCCACATTTCAGGAAAGATGTGGACAAATTAGAGAAAGTCCAGAGAAGAGCAACAAACATGATTAAAGGTCTAGAAAATGTGACCTATGAGGGAAGATTGGAAAAAAAATTGGGTTTGTTTAGTCTGGAGAACAGAAGACTGAGAGGGGACATGGTAACAGTTTTCAAGAACATAAAAGATTGTTACAAGGAGGAGGGGAAAAATTGTTCTCCTTAACATCTGAGGTTAGGACAAGAAGCAATGGGCATAAACTGCAGCAAGGGCGGTTTAGGTTGGACATTAGGAAAAACTTCGTAACTGTCAGGGTAGTTAAGCACTGGAATAAATTGTCTGGGGAAGTTGTGGAATCTCCATCACTGGAAATGTTTAAGAGCAGGTTAGAAACAAACACCTGTCAGGGATGTTCTAGATACTTAGTCCTGCCATGAGTGCAGGGGACTGGACTAGATGACCTCTCAAGGTCCCTTCCAGTCCTATTATTCCCTCCTCCCTCACCCCTTTTCCTCCTGTGAATATTGGGATGGCTTCTCTGCTTCTCCCCCAGGACGGACCCTGCTCTGTGTGCGTGTGAGTGAGTGAAGAATCCCTGGAACTGTAGGAGAGGCAGAGGTGAAGCAGAACTGATGTGGTGGTTTGGGTCAGAACAGATGTTGGGGCAGAACTGATGGGTGGAGAGGGGGGCTGGAGGACAGGCAGATGTATTCTCTCTCCTTTCTGTAGAAAATAATAGATCCTTTAACTTTCTTCAGACAATTTTAAATACTGCCTTCAGAAACTTCATTAACACTGTTAGTCTTAAAGGTGCCACAGGACTCTCTGTTGCTTTCATTAACACTGATGCCACAAAAGAAAGAAAGAAAACCCAGCTTGATCATTAGATTCCAGGTTGCTTTTGTAACTGGGCACAGTGAATATGGAAATTGCCAAAAGATGATAAACGTGGAACTCAACAATGCTGTTTTTACAAATCTGGATTTGTGAGCCACGTCCATCACCATAGTATCTGAATGGAACATCTGTGGTATCTCATCAACTTTTCCAGAGGAGACGGGCACTTTAAATCTTTCCTAAGAGCTTGTGTAGGCATTCTGCACTGGACTGAACTTCACTATAAGGGAGAACAACTAATTTTCTATGTAAACTGCAGGTCTTTTTTATGACTTATGCATACACAAGGGCTATTTATATGAATAGAAACTTGTTGATGACATACCTTACAGTGTGCATAGCTCAAAAATAAAGACAAAGCTGAAGGAGAATTTGCTAACCCATAACTTACAAAACCAACTGCATATATGTATACTGGATTATTCTGGGTAATGCTATATTGTATAATTCAACATAACCTAGTATACAGTAATCCAAAGCATTTTACCCCATCTGAAGAGAAATACTACTGTTCCATTTGCTAGTAAAAAATAATGAGTATTTAAGTCTAGTTGTACAGATCTTCTTGTGAGTAAGGATAGAATATATGTACATATTTGATAATCATATTCAGTTTTGCAAAAAGAGTATACTCCATTAATACTGTTAGATATTTGAGGTAGGATTTGGGCACCTAGCTCCTTTAGGCACCTTTAAAAATCCCACTCCTTTAGTACTGTTAGCTTAACTTACTTTTTTAGATGTTCAAAGAGGATTTTCATTGTGTCACGGTTTGGCCTAGGGAGCTTCTGAATAAGACGCCTTATGGACTTAACTTGAGTGTTGCTGTCTGGATTTTCTGATGAGGAAAAATAGAAAAAAGTATAAGATTTGAGTGTCACTTTAGGATATTGTTTGCATACAGTTATGTCAGACATCTTAGCAACTAGAGCTTAAACTAGAGGCCACAGTTAACGTGGTTACAAGTGTAGTTATCTTAGAATGTCTTACCATCTGAGATACTGATGGGGAGCCTGCACAATAGCTTACAAGGGATGGAAAAATCTTTCTAATTGTTCAGGAAACATTTTCTCAGCAGAGAACTAACTTTATATTCTATACATTTATTTTAATAAGCCATTTGGATTCGTACAAATGCAAATATTCCACGGCTGGCCTACCTGCAAATAGTAAGTAGCCTTCTTAGAAAGTGGTGTTTTCTACTCTGGAACTGCATTCCACCAGTGCACCAGGATCTGCACTGGACACCTCCTTGAACTGAGTAACCATGTAATCTTTACTTTCTTTTTTTTTTTCTGTTCACTCTCCAATGACCAGATTGATTAGCATGGTTCCCTTTCTTTACCTCTAATCTCTCTATATCATGCTTTTGATCCACACACCTACAGATATTAATTTAAAATTATGATTAAACTCATGCTTTCTAGCAATCAGCAATTGTCTGCACACAATTAAATTTTTCATCTATCTTCTAGAATTGGTTGTATTGGTACTATCATTTTTAACTGCTTTTTGGTAGGAAACAATTACCATTACCAGTATACAATCGGTAACAAAAGAATATGGGAATAAGAATGTTACTGCTGTCTTGGTCGGAATAAGCATTGTAGTTTAGTGTAATTCATGGTTTCAAGGACATACTTTTTGCATATGGCTTATACTTGTGATATTTGCATTTATTTGCATGAGATGTTGCTGCTAAAACAAAGACATATACAAGTGTGGTTTCATTTCATTTCATTTAGGAACAGATTAGATAAGGTGCCAGTAGGCCTGATGTAGAGAAAACATCTTGCAAGCTGCATGTTCTAGATAACCTGAGAATTCTTTTCTGATCTGATCATCTATGGCTTAATTATCATCTATAATTCTGAGTATATTTTAGTATTTAATATTTATATTGGTCTAGCATCCAGATTCTCCAGTCAGAGTTGAGCCCTCTTTGTGTTAGGTGCTGCATAAACACATATGAATACGCAGTTTCTACCCTGAAGATTTTATAATCTAAGAAGCAAATTTATAGCACCACAGATCCATCATTTAAACTGAGTTTAATTGTGCAATCTCTTCCTAGGAAGCTCAATGTATTTTGAGAAAAGACTAGACCCCCGAGTAATCAATGTACAGATTATTTTTTCTTTTCAAAATCTTTCATGTGAATATGGTTTCAGGGAAAGCAGTGAGACTGACAACCCTGGAGAATGAAGTTATCCACAGAACAGACATAGGCATGGATGACAACAGACAGAGGTTTCTATGCACAGCCCTATCACTGTATTTTGACCGTGATATCTAGGGACCCAACTGTATAGTGGAGAAGGTAGCTCAGTCTCAATGCTCAGTCAGTCTCGGCCTCTCTGCTGAGGCTGCCAAAAGTGGTGGTTATTTTTGTCATATGGACACCTTGTCCTGTGAGAATTGAATTGAAGACGCGATCCAAGATTGTATAAAATGATAGCAGTTATACTTTTCAACTGATATCGCTCAACGGTAGTTTCCATTCTATTTTCCAGAAAGCGTTCACTGGACTTGAGCACAGATGCACTCATTTAGCTTAGATCTGAATCTAGCCTAGGATTTTTAAAAACCAGAGTTATGAAAGAAGTTCAACAACACAAATCAAAGCACCCAATGCTTGCTTATTGTTGAGTGCACAATACTTCAGGGGAAATGCAGTACAGTAAGGATTTATTATGGGCATCTATGGAGATATTTTCCCCGTCCCACACTCCCATGTTGATTTGCATAGATATCTACCTGGGTGTCACTCTCCATCCCAGAAGTGGCTGCATTTCAGAGACTAGGGAAGTGATTCTTATATGGATATAATTCATAAAACATTTAGCATTACATAAATGCACAGTGATATTCTAATAATACCCAATCCCTTTAGACAATGGAAAGTATGGACAGTTCTTTTTTAAAGGCAGACTCTGCCTCCTTTTTAAAGTGCATAACCAAAGACATGGCCAGTAGAAAATAGGGTGAGAGACAGTTAACCAATTGATAAAGCACAGAAATCCTAGAAGAAATGGTGCATAACATTATTTTATGAATCAGCCTATTGGTTAATTGTTAGCCTATTGTAAAAGAGGGAAAATAGGCAACATGTGGTAACTTTAGTCAGCATTTCTGAACAGGGAATGATAAACACCTCTGCCTGGCTCTGGCATTTATCAGTACTGAGATATTATTACCACATAGAGTCACAGCATGGTTACTGTTATCATCGAAAAAAAGAGCCAGCTAATCTTAATGGTTTGTAAAGCCGTTACCTGCACTAGTCTGACATTTATCATGATCATTTTACCACATGGGTCCTACATAGCAAAGGTATTTTATCTGGAAGGGACATCACTATGAATTATTATTTGCAGCTAGGTAGAAAATTGTATGTTGTAGATACCTTTTCTCATTATAAATCACAGTCACATTTCACCATTTCCCACACAGAGCTGCTGAGCCCAGGCTTTTTGCCACAATGCTTACTCTCTCTACCTTTTATAGTTCCATGAAAATATTGGGTACTTTTTCATTAAAATGCTTGATGTTGTTTTTTTTAAATGCTACATATGCTTGATTTTTTTGGTATGCGTTAAAGAAATTTTTCTCCCACTTTATAAACTGAACTTGATAAACTGTCAATTTTTTAAAAAACCTTGTTCCTGCTTCTATCTTAGTGGCCAGACTTGTCTCTGCTCTTGACCTTGTCGATGCAATATTTAACAATAGATCGGATGTAAGTCCTTATGCTTGATTTTGAAATACCTATGCATTTTCTTCTCTGCCTGAAATCCTTGCATTCCACTTTAAAGCCACTGAAGATTTTCTCCCTTTATTTTCCTAATTTGAAGATTTTTTTTCATGGGTGCCTCTTTATCAAACTAAAAAGAAGCAGGAGGGAAATCCTACAGGAAGATTTGTGTAAATAGTCATCCAAGAGGTATCACCAAACTATCTGTTGCCTAATGAAGCCCATTAATTTACAGTACAAAGAAAGAGAAGACATTTTCTAGATCTGACACTTGTTTTTTGAAACGCTAAGGCTAAGTCCAGAAGATGAAATAGACTAATTTTTTTAAGTTAAAGTAGCACAAAGGTACAATTTGTAATCACAAAAATCAACAAAATCCTTGTTAGAAGATTATCAGTAACTTCTGGAAAGTTCTGTTTTCTTTTCTCTAAACTGTTTCAATAGGGATAAAAACCACAAAAAACAACACACATAATAAAGAGGAAGAATATTTAGCCCTCACCCACCTTTTTTTGCATTTTAGGAGAAATATGGAAAGAGAACGTAACAATTTTAGCAAATTAAGATAGTTTCATGTGAATTGCAGAAGGTATTTTTATTTTGCTAGTATATATATTTATAAATTGGGTTACTGTATCTAAAAATAAGGTTCTCTTTAAGAAAGCAAGATTGTGGAGATGCTCTTGTTTATATTTAAACGAAGAATGCATTAAACAAGCTACAAAGTATTTAATATTATATAGGCTCTTTTGCAAATAAACTTTGGATAAACATTTGAACATGGAAGAAAACATGATGTGCCTGTAACATTAACAGTGGCTGGGTGAAAATGAACAAAGAAAGTAACCTTTAGCTTTTATGTCCATAAAGAATACTTAAACAAATCCCATTGAATCTTTCTTTTAATCATTAATTTTAAATGGACGTAGCTATTTACAACAAACCACTTTGTTTTAGAACAGGAAGTCCAAGGTTTATCTCCAATAACTCACATTTTCTAGGAAGGGATGTATGTCTCTAACCTGACATGCATTCATTATTTTGTAAGGTACTGGAATCTGACCTTTGACCTTCCTCAGACCTGCTGCATTATTCATGCCTGACTTACTTTGTGTAGTTTTACTACAGTACCCATTTCCCTTTACCAGCAGCTTCAGTTACTTGTTCATGTTTAACGTTAAACTGGCATTTATGGCTCACATTAATGCTTTATTTTATTTCAAGCCATCATCTCTTCTTTTTGTCCTGTTGAACCTTACTGTGCTGTGTTGCAGGGGAAAAGGTGCTATATGATTCTGCATAAAATATTGAACTATTGAGCTGTCACCGCTAAGATTTTTTTAAAAGTGTGTTTCCCTCCTAGCTTTTTATACTGCACTTCTCACCTTTTTTTTGATAAACTTTATGCTGTGTTCAAAATGTCACACACTATTGCTACAGCAAATTTTGTAACCCGAGACTACTTCCAAAAATTCACAATTGATTCAACTGCCAGGTTTTGTTTTTGTTTTTTGTTTAATGAGAACTGAGTGGGTTAGGTGGATTTTTGAGTGCTAATGAAATTGTGAGACTTATGGTGCTGGCTACCGCCAGCCATAGTGTGGGCAGACGCTCTGCAAGCTTCCCCACTGTGTTGCTGTGCAAGCATCCCTGCTGTTATGTTTGCTATAGTTTTAATGTCTGTGAAAAATTCCTGATGAAACTAAATTATGTTATGCTCTCTTGTTTATGTAAATAAAACACCCGATTTGGCCAGTTTGTCCTGCCCTTGCCCATTTTAGAAGCTCTCCCATAGTGCAAGTGCTTAACTTAACCCCAGATCCTATATTAACTACCTCTGTATTATCAGGTTACGAGAATGTACTTAAAACAGAATGCACATTGGGCTTGATTTTTCAGTGGTGCTGAGTGCCCACTTCCTCAGTTGCAATCAGTAGATTTCAGTATTCAGAACAAAGACCGTTTTGGTTAAAAAAATATGAAGTTAGTTTTTTTTTAAAATCTGATTCTTCATATAATTTGAAAAACATGGATATTTCATCTTGTGTAACATTAACATCCCAATCTTAATCTCTGCTATAGGCAGTGCAAACCTTATTGCATATACACATTGTAAAATACTACTACATTTTAAAAAAAATCCATAAGAAATGTGCAAACTAACTAATGTTTGCTATAAGGAGAATAAATCAATTCAGATCACAAATTGGTTACTTTTTATTCATGCCTCAGAAATAGATGTTGCAAAAAATGAACATTACAAGAAACCTTTTTATATATCCAATTGATGAATTCACCAAATGTGATACAGAGTGGAGTTTTCAATGAATATTCATACAACTCTTGCAATCCATTAGCAAGACTTAAGACAATGAGTTTGCAACTCAATCCCATTTAACAAAAATATATGTGGAATTAATGGGAAAAACAGCACTTACAAAACTTAAACTTTAATGTATCAAACTCCAGGTGCCAGAGTTTGAGGGAAATAACCAATAATAGTCATTTTTTACATATTTGATGGGACTGATTATGCAATGTGCAACTCTAAATGGCTTATAGCACATTGTAGCATGGTTCCATCCCATTGGCTACAGTAGGGTGCAGGCAGATGGATGACAGTGACAAGGAGAGAAGTGCTTTTGCTTAGCCGTGCGTTAAGATGCCATCCAGAAGCTCTGTGCACTGCAGACACTTCATTAGGATGCCAGGATAATGGTAAACTACCACTCAGAGTGACACCCCATTTCCTGCTTACTGAGCTCTCCAACCTCGGCAGATGTCAACAATCTCACAGTGCTACAGACCAGACCTAACTTTCCAGTCACTTTGACTCCAATTTTTTTCCCTTAACAGTGCCATACATTACATGCAATATGTAACAGCAAATACTAAACGGAAGACAAAATTTGCTGCTCTAATTATAACAAAGCAGCATCTGACTTAGGTGCTGTATGTCCAGAGTATATACAATCAGCTGGGCATTATAAAAGATGGATGCTCTTTGTTAGTCAGTTTTAAGGGTTAATTAGACTTAGACTTTAATAACTAATAGTTAAAGTCTGATCCCAGTAGAATGATTGTGCTTCATGACTAGCTTCCATTTAAATGTGAAAAAAAATTGCTGAGCTCTTTTCTGATAGATTTCATATTCAGTTTCAGCCTTGTGCATGGTTTTCTGTACAGAAAGAGCAGACTTGAGCATCTGGATGGTGTGATATTTTCTCTGCAAATGCACAATTCGAGGCCGTCACATACCTCCCTAACAGCAGTTATAGCCAACAGAGA